>NC_142739.1:7702500-7985000 GCF_051943395.1 Hippocampus bargibanti
TACACAATCCAACCTCACAAGCTGTTTAATGTTATTGCACTAATCGCATTCCATAAGAGTGTGTTCAGTCGAAAACTCAAACTCTCCCCTACCTTGTTAGTATCTTTCGTGTGAGGATATTTTTATTTTTGCCAAAATCTCTAACGTCTTGAAGAGCGTTTGGGGTAATACAGAGCAATGTGGCAGTTCCCCGACACGCCTGACGTTAGCCCGCCAGCCTTCACCTGGCGTGGCGGCAGCGAAGGTTGTCATATACGCTCTGTGGGTCGTTCGCTGCTGTCTCGGAAATCACTATTGAAGGGTGACATCTCGGAATTTGATGGAGAGGCAGCTTAGGTTGTGAATATAAATATATGAGCACAGATTTCTTCCTTTGGTGTCAAACCAAAATATACCGGATGTCACTGCTGTCTACTGGAAATGATATGATGTAATTAAAAAGTTTGTAAGGGTTGCTGATTCTAATGTGTTAAAGTGAGGTACCTATTGAAGTTTAATGCGTAATTGTTCTCACATGTCAAGTTTCATGAGCTTATGTAGGATGTTTCACATTCAGCTAGAATACATAAAGGACAACCGACGCCCCCGGACAAGTTGTGTCCATAATTTATAAAATCACTTCAAATGACTTCTACTGAGCATAATTTACAAAGTTTCCACAGCATATAGCTATATTTTACGTTTTAAGACTCACGCTGAATATTCAGGAAGTCTTGTTTTCGAGTTGATGACGACGCATGACCTGACGTCACGTCTGGCACGCCCCTGACCGAGAAAACGACACACAATGCATTTTGGGTACTTTGTTTGGGCTGAAAAATTTCTGTTGATCCATGTTGATGGCGAAATTAGAAAGAAAACACAAATAACGCAATGGTTGTGTGTTGCACCAAGACTACTATTTGATACTAGTTGACACAAATTCCCAGCAGACAAATCAGCCCATTTCCAACGGAGCTTGGGCGCCATCTTGTGCATTTTCTGGGACGCTATATTGCTGTCATTGACGGCTCGAATTGATATCGGAGGACTCCTTTAATCGATAGCAAACATGTATGCTTTCCTTTTCAGAACTATTTGAATCATATTCATAACTGGATGAGTAACAAGAAAGCATCTTCTCCGAATCTGAAGCCATTGTTTTGATTCTCGAGCAAGGCAAGCTGTCTTGGCCTGACATCACGAACAAGGGGGCGGGACCTTCTGAAACTCGCCATCCCGAGGTCATTTTGAAGTAGTTTTGGGACACTTTAACTCATTTTTATAGGTGTTTTGCATTTGACTAAAATATCAGCCTGCATGTTTTGGGTATTTTATATGCTATAAAACGTTTTTCTTATGTCACTTAGGAAACAAAAAATGGTGTCGGTTGTCCTTTAAGTATGTAGCATTTCATTCTTCAAAGGGCACATTTATAATTTCTCCCTGTTTCATTTTCACATTGCTGCATCACCCCCCACACACAAATCCCACAGATGACTTTCAAAATTGTGTAACAAAAAAAAAAACTAAAGTAAAATAATAACACACGCTCACACACCTTTTGTTGGGGGCTAGCATGTTATGCTAACGCTTCCTACTACCAAAGTTGCATTTCATTCTGCATTACTACATTTTGAAATTTAGTTTTGTGCATTTGGAATTTCCATTTAAGACAAGTACATATTATTGTCAACTTAAATAACGTCATCAGCGACCTCACTAATTTCTGAAATAAAAACTGTCATCTCTATTTAGCTAGAGCAGCCGTTCCACTGAAATACAGCAGCTGCGAGCTATTAGAAAATAAACATACACTATACTTGTGTCTCAGCCTGCTCCATTAAACATTCCAGCAGGAATCTCTTTCCCGCCCGCAGGAGACAAAAACAGGAGGGCGCCTTCATGCCCCTGTTGGGAATACCAGTTTGAGTTCGACTCTTGGTGACCCCCATTAGCATAGCACCTGAGGTCTAACAAAAATCAGATCCCTCGCAACAAATTTAGGCCATGCATAAGTATTAAGATGCCTTCATTAGGATTCTGTGGTTTACAGTGAGCCCTAAGGCTTTTACTTAAACAGTTTTTATGCCCGTGTATTTATTTCCATTCATTAGTAGGAGTAGAACCACAGGCTAATGAATTGTCATGACTCGCTACTCAAGGTTCCGTTGGACTTTCACCCAGAAATGGAGACTTGAGTCACTGAGTAGAACACGGCTTAACAGAATATTAACGCTCGACTCTTCGGGCAGTGATAATACTTTTCCTGTCCCCATTTTAGATTGCTTAATGTCTTCAAAGAGGAAGATCAACAACACACATTTACACATGATATCAAGTGAAATACAATACCTAAAGCTAGCTATCTATTTAGCTGTCTAGATATCTATTAGCTCGCTAGCTAGGTTTCTATCTTTTTGTGTTACTTCCAGGTTGAGTGAACGCTAGCTCACCAACAGAAAAAACTGATCCTGTGACCATGAGAGTTTTGAAAGGTGCTTAGAAATGAAACGTAAAATAACAAAAGATTATGCTTGCAAAGCTGAAGTTGGTACCAGTGGACTTTGGCCTTGGGAACCATTTTGGTGGGTGGAAATTTTGTATTGTGCTTTGTTACAGCTTCAGCCTTTGTTACAGCGCTATATAAATCAATATGTATGTATTGTATTGTATTTTGTACTGCCGCCCCCATTTCAAGTTCAGATAACTCCAGACCTCAATAACTTATGAATTAACTCCTTTTTCTTTTAAAATAAGAGAGTGTATATGGACCTCTAGAAAACTGTATTTTGAACACGGGCAAGGCAAATTATCCAATGCCGAATGGTCGGAATGAAATCATGTTGCATCTTGCTATTCTTCTGTTTGTTCATTACTGTGAGAAATTATGAAAATGATTCCCAAACTGGAAGCCCTTATATTTCGGGTGCACCGCATTATAACACACGCAGAATAGAAGCAGCCTTCGCTGCTGTGGTTGTGTTATCCATCCACTCATGCTAAAAGTAATACAACACAATACAGCTTTATTTATATTGAGCTTTCACAACCACTGCAAATGTAACAAAGCCTTTTACAAGACATTTAAAATACTGCGTCCAAATAAATGTGCGAATTATCGGATTATAAGAGACGGCGTCTACTTTTGAGAAAATTAAATGTTTTTCCTTATTGAGCAGAAAATGCGTCATTGTTGCTTTGAAATTAAGAAACCGTGGTCCATGTGGGACCAGTATTAAATGGGTACTCACCCACAACTTCATTTTTTTTCCATTGTGATGCACTTGATAAAGGATTAGTGTTTAGGATTTGGTGAGTTTATTTGGCAACCGTTTAAGTCATGGTTGCAGTTTAGTCTTAGAATTGGGAACTCAAGAGATGCCCTTGATTGTGTTATGTCATACTTTAAAGATACTCAACTAAATTCCTAACCTGACCCGTATGACAAAAAAAAATGGTTGAGGTGTTGCTTAATTCTGAAATTAGCCTGTTTGAACTCATTCACTGCCAGATATGTGCAAATAGGCCTACTCCAGTGCCAGGATTTTTGTCACTGTCAATCAAATTCCAGGGCCCACAGAATATTGAGTTTTCGGACTACATAAACATTCAATGCATTGATGAAACCTTTAGACTCTCTTCTTTCATCAAAAAAAAAAAAAAAAAAACAATTCCTAAATTAAATGGGTCTGGAGTTATATGAGCTTGTAATGAGGGTGGCTGTCCAAAATACAATGCAATATATAAGTATGTGCTCATATCGCTCTTTAACAACAGCTGAAGCTGGATCAAAGCACTACCATGGAAAAAGGGGACATTCTGCCCCCTTGTGGAAGAGGAAAAAACATTGTCATGCGTCTGGCCAGCGCTTTATCGACACCACAGCAAGAAAAAAACAAAACCCGAACAAATACGGGAATGGCGCGCAACGTCATATTTTTAATTCCTGAATAAATTCAGAAATGGCAGTGAATGAGTTAAGATGGCGGTTTGCTTGCACTAATGAGTGTATTCCAGGACAAGATTGATATTCAGACCTAAATGCGCACAGCATGGCGAAGTGACACAGTGGCCTATCCGGGAAACAAATATGTTCTGCCGCTGTTGCAATATGGAGGAAATAAGGCAGAGGCGATGGGGGGAATCCTCTTATCTCGCTCTAAATAAAGTTTTTGGATGAAGTATAATCTCTAACCCCGGTGAGGTTGCTGTATCAGTAATAGCCAGGTTTAGTGTAAGATGCACCATTTAGAACAAAACCGCTGTTTGGCATCTCGCTCGGCTTTGGGATGGATGTGAGCGTTTAAGCAAATGCGCAAAGGCGTCTCTTACGCCACCAAACAGATCAATCTGGCCGAGACGTGGGAATATTTTTTTTTAATGGAATGCACTGTCATGGCATGACTATGACGGAAAACCATTAGAGCCGCAGTGACGCAGATCAGCTGAAGTCAGAGCGAGATATTTTTTTCACTTTAATACTGCTTCATTTCTGCTTGACTGCTGCCGCTATTGATGTGAATGCTTGTCACGAATACCAAGGCGGCGGGCAACAAGGTTCAATTTTGCTGGTGAAGGCAGAGGTGGGATAAAGTTACTGATGTCAGTCTCAAATAAGTCTAGAGTCCTACTTTTTAGTATGGAGCCAGTCCCAAATCATTTTGTCTTGAGCAAGTCAAGTCACCCCAAAAATGCAGTCTTGCCTGCAGTGCTGTATAACCTTATGTCGAAAAGACCAATAAGAACAAATAACCTCTGTGATCAAGTCACGTGTGCATGTCTCAAGAAAATCTCTCGTTTTGGTGAATTACACTAATGTAAGGTGTAAGCAGTCTTAACATATGTTGAGAAATTAGATATTTTTTTGCATCCGTTTATGTAATTAACTCATTCCGCTGCCATTCCCGAATTCTTTCGAGAATTGAAAAGTGTGACGTGCAGCGCCATTCCCGAAATTTTTCGGGTTTTGATTTTTCTTGCGCGGAGTACCGATAAAGCGCTGGTCAGACCTCTGGCAATGTTTTCCCCTTCCACGTGGGGAAAGCATTTGCATGTTGTCCATGTTAGCGCTTTGTTACAGCTTCAGCTGTTGTTAAAGCGCAGTCTAAATCAATATATATATATAAACAGGCAGGCTGATATTTTTAGTCAAATGCAAAACACCAATAAAAATGACTTAAAGTGTGCTAAAACTGCAACAAATTGAACTGTGAATTGTGGATTTTCAGAAAGTCCCGCCCCCAGTTTGTGACATCACGCCAAGACGTCTTGCCTTGCTCGAGAATCAAAACAATGGTTTCAGATTCAGAGAAGACGCTTTCTTGTTACTCATCCAGTTATGAATATGATTCAAATAGTTCTGAAGAGGAAAGCATAAATGTTTGCAATGATTAAAGGAGTCCTCCCATATCAATTTGAGCCGTCAATGACAGCAATGTAGCACCCAGAAAATGCAGAAGTTGACGCCCAAGCTCCGTTGGAAATGGGATGATTTGTCTGCTGGGAATTTGTGTCAGCGAATATCAAATAGTTGTCTTGGTGTAACACACAACGATTCACCATCACGTTATTTATGTTTTCCTTCTAATTTCGCCATCAACACGGATCAACACAAAGTTTCCAAAATGCATTATGTCATCAACTTGAAAACAAGACTTCCTGAATATTCGGCGCGAGTCTTAAAACGTAAAATATAGCTATATGCGGTGGAATTGTTGTAAAATACGCTCAGTCGAAGTCATTTGAAGTGATTTTACAAATTATGGACGCAACTTGTACGGAGGCGTCGGTTGTACTTTACCATGTGACGTTAATTAGCAAAAAAATGAATAAAATGCTTGAACACTATGACATTTAACGAAACAATAAAAAGCATTCACAACTCAAAAAATTAACTCAACCTCATCAGTATTTCACAATTTTTGTGTCTTCAAAGTACATTTTGCATGCAAGGTGATTATTAAAATTCATTTGTACTTGAAATTGATGAAAAAAAAATCTACAAAAGATGAAGCTCATTTGAATGCGTAAAGGCTCTTTGCTGTATTTCCTGTCCCTGAATCTCCAGGTCACGCTGCAGGCTGAATAGGAGAAACGGAAACATTTCCTGCTCTAACTCATCGGTCACTCAAAAAAATGGATACCTGTTTTGTGTGTCTGCATGAGGTGGGAGAGTGGGGTCTCACAAAGGTCTTATCCCCGCGGTATTTCCCCAAAACTAGTCTGCAGGTCAAAAGACAAACAACTCCAGCAGCCATATTGCAAGCACTTATGCATCATTCAAACTTACCCATTATTTCCAGGAGGAATCTCCAGTGACATTTACCTGGAGAAAGCATTTTGCGGCCTCCTGATTTTTATTTATTTATTTATCCCCCCCCCCCTCTCAATAATGCAGCCAAGGCTCAGCCATAAATATCCTGCCACACATCACCGTTGTCCTTAATCTATCATCCTCCTGTCAATCAATTGCATGTTTGTGATGTTGTGCTGCAAATCTAAAAACGTACAGCCAAACGCAATAGCCAGAGAAAGTCTGTACTTACTATGTAATTCCCTAACAGACATGTAAACACAGAGTGATTAGATGTAGTCAGGCAGTATTAAGGGCTATTACGCTTGGAAGTGGATGAAAACATGACATTCGTGTATTGGCTCTTACATAACCAGCATTACTTGGGTGATTGAAGATTGTACTATAATAATGCTGGATTACTGCGGTGCTTTGCTGGACAAATGGTTGGGTACTTTGAAGGATTTTCCAGACCGAAAAATATTGCAAAATGTTTTAACTCTGTTTTGTCCTAGTGAACATGTACAAGCAGTGCCATTGGGAATGTTTGAAATTCATCCCTCAAAGTCACTTTAACCCTTTCATACACCCTATAGCAAGGGTCGGGAACCTATGGCTCGTGAGCCATATATGGCTCTTTTGATGATTGCATATGGCTCGCCGATAAATCAAAATACAGTAAAGTCTCGTTATATCGATATTCTCGGGAGTCGGAAAAAATATCGATATCACCGGACTATCGATATATCCGATCCTGCGGCATGTAAATTTTCTCCTTGCGTTCATAGAAATAGTATCGTAATAAGCAGTACTATTGATATAATCAATATCGATATAACGAGACTTTACTGTACATATTCTCGCTTTTTTCTGTTCTTTTTTTGTTGGGGCTGCAGTTGGCGGAAAGCGCAATTTTGATTGGATGATACTGGCCGTCAGTTGAAACAGGTAAACGGCCCATTAAATAAGGCCGACGAGTAAAAACAAAGTACACTTCAGGTTTAATTGGACCGCAGTTCAACAGTCGAAAGTCAGTGACATTTTAACAAGCCCCATGTTAACGTTATCATCAATATACTTCTGTGAGAAGTATGTTGCATAGCAAGTGTGGAAGGTAATGAGCCGTGTGCAGGCTAGCTAGTAGTAACTTCACGTATGGACCCGTCAAGTTGACGATCATTCCGATCGTTTGGCTGGATTTTTACCAATCATGAGGAACGGAAAACCATTCATGTTAACGGTGAGTACTATCACAGTTATTTTTAATAATACATTCTGGCATTTTGTTGAAATGTGGCCGATCGTGCGTGTGTGTGTGTGTGTGTGTGTGTGTGTGTGTGTGTGTGTGTGTGTGTGTGTGTGTGTGTGTGTGTGTGTGTGTGTGTGTGTGTGTGTGCGTGTACGTGTGTGTGCGCGCTCGCTCGCGTGTTGTGGCTCTCAATGAAAAACATTTCAAAATATTTTTCTTTTATGGCTCTCTTAGTCAAAAAGGTTCCCGACCCCTTCCCTATTGTAGGGTGGGCAAAGTTTTTGACTCGCGGGGCACAATGGGTTCTAAAATTTGACAGAGGGGCCGGGCCAGGAGCATTTGGAGGCAGTGTGTGGGCCGGATATACTAAACCTAAAGCATTAAATGCAGTGTGTGCAAACCTCATAGCACAGTAGGAACACTACAACCCAATTTATTAACTGTCTTTCAAATGTGAAAAATAGCCCTTATCAGTGAATAAATTTGTCCAGAGGATAATGCAAGATCTGGCATTGAAATACTATTGCGCAGATACTGGGAGGAGGATTCGGAAATAGATTAAAATAACGTGATTTATCGAGATTGTGTCTGTTTGAATCAATCATATAACTTTCAACATTCAAAACATATTATTACACAACGACATACTCAAGCTCAATAATATCTATTTGTGTTAATCTCTGCAAAATCATGGATGTATTGTCCTGACCGCGTGCTCTACAAACTCACCACGGACACCCTCACCTTTACGCGCAAACAGTACGTACACGTGTATCGTTGCCAAGCACACAGGTATAGGCTACCTGCAGTTGAAATTTGCATACTTGCCACAGCAGCCAATCAGAAACCTGCTTCGTGCTTCGGACTTTCCCGAGCGTTATAAGGTCGTACATTTGCATATCATTTTCCAAAATAGATGCACAGAACCTCAGCCCAGAAGAAAGATTAAAAAGAAGCTTCAAGATTCAAAATTTGTAACGCTACAAAATGTAAACTTACATTACACCGTGACTGTAAAGTGCACTTGAGAATTATGAATGGCACTTAGTGGCTTGTCGCATACAATGCGACGCAAACATTGCATTGTGCACGATGACGACAAACGACAACTGGAGCAAAATCGTCAGCCACGGATATTTACCGTAAATTAAGCAAGGTAGCATTTGTGGTAGATACAGCCTTAATTTTAAGAAAATCTATACTTTGCGACAATGTTTTTTTTTTTTTGCGATTAATCGTCTTATTGTGTTTTAAGTTGTGAAAAATGGGGGAAGCAGCTTTTCAAAGTTGGCTGCTAACTTTTTGTCATGACTTTAAGACACTGTTTTTACTATAATTTGGACCAGTTCGGCGGGCCGGATTAAAAAGCCCAATGGGCCGTATGTGACCCGCGTGCCGTAGGTTTCCCATGTCTGCTCTATACCCTGATAATATAAGGACTGTCGTAACTGCTGTCCTTGAATGTGGTCAAGGTGATCTTTATTGTCTAATATGCTCTATGTTCAACACACACTACATATAAAATTTATTTCATCTCAATCTTCAGTGCAAACATGCTGTGCATTAAAATACACACTGATAAAAACAAGGCAATAAAGATTGTATAAATATGTAAATCTAAACAATGTAAACAGTGACACATGTGTCAGGAAAGTAGTGCATTGCGCAAAAAAAGCAGATGTCGGATGCTCAGGGGAAGGTCATATTCTGTGGCAACATGAAGTCTGGTGAACACGGCTGTCTGAAGAAGCCATAACTGAAACATTTTGTTTTGAAGCTTCCATTTTATGGTCATCTAGCCATTTTCAGGAGTCATTACGGTGTACTGAAGTACCCGTACTTATGAAATTAATTGGTTCAGGAGGAAATTTCTTAACTACAAAAATTTGTAAGCCAAGACCTGTTAATGCACTACTGCAAAACATCAGAATAGTGAACAATCGCCGGACTGGTGAACACTTTTTCTGGATGAGTCGCATTTTACATAAAACCTATGTAATACGTAGATGTCTACCTTGTTAGCTAGCAACACACATAGACACATTCGGTAGAGGTCCCATTTAGCCAATGGGATGCCAGATAATAGCCAATGGCAGAGCAACTTTAAAGATGTGGCGTTCAGGGAACGTGGAGCTGTGAGAAACAACCCACACTATATTTTTACCTTTTGTATCTGTTACGTTCTGGTTGGCGACCGATGGGTGGCACTGTCGGCCCCACCTGCAGCTACACAGTTGTTGGTCGTTTTAATCAGTGGCAGTTAAAAGGACTTCCAGTACGACCATTCAGTGTCGGGTCATTGTTGTCAGGTTTGTTTCATCCAGTCATATTTTTACTCATGGTTTTGTTTGATACTTTGGACTTTTCTGTTCTGATGACTGATGTTTTAGATTTATTTCCTGCTGACTTTATTTTAATACAATTTGTCAAATACACCCTGCTCCTCCCTCTTGCCTGCTTTTTGGGGTCAACCACCATCACCACCTCGCAAATCGTGACAGTATCTCAATGTTGAGGAATTTTGTTACTTGAAGATTTTGTTCCAAAGTAGAGGTACCACTGTAATGTATAACAGCTAATATATCTTGGATTTAGGAAGGCACAACATAAATAACTACTTTTTTTTTCAGTAGAAAGCATAGTAACATAATGTCATAGTTGTAAAACTAAAAAAATCATTGCGTCATTGTATATATATATATATATATATATATATATATATATATATATATATATATATATATATATATATATATATATATATATATATATATATATATATATAAAATCCTCGTCTCACCCACCATGGGTGGTGTCTGTCCCCATTTCAGCTCGGGTCCTCTACCAGAGGCCAGGAAGCTTGAGGGTTCTGCGCAGTATCCGTGCTGTTCCCAGCACTGCGCTTTTCTGGACCGAGATATCCGATGTTGTTCCCGGGATCTGTTGCAACCACTCGTTGAGTTTGGGGGTCACTGCCCCAAGTGCTCCGACCACCACAGGCACGACTGTCACCTTTACCTTCCAGGCTCTCTCCAGCTCCTCTCTGAGCCCTTGGTATTTCTCGATTTTCTCATGTTCCTTCTTTCTGATGTTCCCATCACTCGGGACCGCTACATCCACGACAACGGCTTTCCTTTCCCCTTTATCTATGACCACGATATCTGGTTGGTTGGCCATTACCATCTTGTCAGTCTGTATCTGGAAGTCCCACAGGATTTTTGCTCGGTCATTCTCCACCACCTTGGGAGGTGTTTCCCATTTTGACCTTGGGGTTTCCAGTCCATACTCCGCACAGATGTTTCGGTAGACTATGCCAGCCACCTGGTTATGGCGCTCCAAGTAGGCTTTCCCTGCCAGCATCTTACACCCTGCAGTTACGTGTTGGATTGTCTCAGGTGCCTCTTTGCACAACCTACACCTTGGGTCTTGTCTGGTGTGGTATATCCCTGCCTCTATGGCTCTGGTGTTCAGGGCCTGCTCTTGGGCAGCCAGGATGAGTGCCTCTGTGCTGTCCTTTAGGCCAGCCCTCTCTAGCCACTGATAGGACTTCTTGAGGTCAGCCACTTCTGCTATGGTTCGGTGGTACATCCCGTGTAGGGGCTTTTCCTCCCATGATTGTCCCTCTTCCAGCACCTCATCCTCTGTTCCCCATTGACTGAGACATTCTCTGAGTACATCATCCGTTGGAGCCTTCTCTTTGATGTATTCATGGAGCTTGGATGTTTCATCCTGGACAGTGGCTCTCACACTCACTAGTCCCCGGCCTCCTTCCTTACGGCTTGTGTACAGTCTCAGGGTGCTGGACTTGGGATGGAACCCTCCGTTCATGGTGAGGAGTTTTCGGGTCTTAACATCCGTAGTCTGAATCTCTTCCTTTGGCCACCTTATTATTGCAGGGTATCTGATCAATGACAGGGCATAGCTGTTTATTGCCCGGGTCTTGTTCTTGCCATTGAGCTGGCTTCTGAGGACTTGCCTCACCCGCTGGAGGTATTTGGTCGTAGCCGCTTTCCTTGTTGCTAATTCGAGGTTGCCATTGGCCTGTGGTATACCGAGGTACTTGTAGCTGTTTTCAATGTCTGCTATTGTTCCTTCAGTGAGTGAGACCCCTTCAGTGTGGACTACCTTGCCCCTCTTAGTCACCATCCGACTACATTTCTCCAGCCCGAATGACATTCCGATATCACTGCTGTAGATCCTGGTTGTGTGGATCAGGGAGTCTATGTCCCTTTCGCTCTTAGCATACAGCTTGATGTCATCCATGTAGAGGAGGTGACAGATCGTAGCTCCATTTCTGAGGCGGTATCCATAGCCTGTCTTGGCGATTATCTGGCTGAGGGGGTTCAGTCCTATGCAGAACAGCAGTGGGGAGAGTGCATCACCTTGGTATATGCCACATTTGATGGACACTTGCGTTAGTGGCTTGCCATTGGCTTCAAGTGTGGTTTTCCACAGCCTCATCGAGTTTACAACGAAGGCTCTCAGGGTCCTGTTGACCTTATATAACTCCAAGCATTCATTGATCCATGTGTGTGGCATCGAGTCATATGCTTTCTTGTAATCAATCCAGGCTGTGCACAGGTTGGTATGTCGGGACCTGCAGTCTTGAGCGACTGTTCTGTCAACCAGCAGCTGATGTTTGGCACCTCTAGTATCTCTACTAATGCCTTTCTGTGCTTTGCTCATGTATTGATCCATGTGTCCACTTATCTTAGCCGCAATGATGCCTGACATGAGCTTCCATGTTGTGGAGAGACAGGTTATTGGCCGATAGTTGGAAGGAACTGCACCCTTTGAGGAATGCTTCATGATCAGGATTGTTCGCCCTTCGGTTAGCCATCCTGGGTGAGTCCCATCCATCAGCAGCTGGTTCATTTGTGCTGCTAGGCGCGTGGAGAGCTGTGAGTTTCTTTAGCAAGTAGGTGTGGACCATATCCGGGCCTGGTGCCGTCCAGTTTTTCATACCTGAGACTCTTCCTTGTATATCTGCCGCTGTGATGGTAACTGCGTTCTGTTCAGGGAGGTTGCTGTGCTCTTCTTTCAGAGTCACCAGCCATCGTGCACTGCTGTTATGTGCGACCTCCTTCTCCCATATGCCTTTCCAGTATCTTTCAGTTTCCAGCCTTGGAGGGTCTGCTCTGCTGTTAGAACCCTGCCACTGAGCGTACACTTTCGCAGGTTGTGTTGCGAACAGCCTGTTTATTCTTCTGGCCTCATTCTCGTTCGTGTACCTCTTTAGGTGACTGGCCAAGGCCTGGAGCCTTTGTTTGGCAGTTTCGAGTGCTTCAGGTATGGTTATCTGCATGTACCTCTTGGGTATTGGCCTTTTATTCACACCTCTCTGGGTCTCCGTCAATTGACTCACATCTTTCCGAGCCGCCTTGATCTTGGCCTCCAACCGTCTTTTCCATGGTGGGTAATGAATCTCGTGGCTCTCATGGTTGCTCTTGTAGCCAAGCATGTCTAGGATCACTGATGCTGAGGTGTATATCAGCTCATTGGTTTCCGTGATCGTTCCGGTCGGGATCGTTCTCAGTGCTGCATTCACAGTTTCCATGAGACTTTCAGGTGGTACTTCACATAGCCGTTGTAATCGGTGCCTTCGTTGCCCAGTTTTCATTCTTGCCATGATCTTATCTCTCAGGTCATTTGCTGCCTCGCTCAGCATTTCATTTATTGGGGCTGGCTTCCCAATCTCATTATTCATTGGGGCTTGCCTCCCAATCTCTGGTTGAACCTCTTCCTGTGATGTGGCAGACTGGGGCCCTTCACCTCGGAATTTTTGTTGTACCTCATCAATCTCAAGTTGTGATAGCAATTGCCGTTTGTGGATATTGGAACACTGAGCTACTAGTTGTTTCGTGGTCAACCGTGACTGTGGGTTTCGAAGTAACCATTCAGCCCCCATTCTCCGCATGTAACCCCTCTGACTGGGGTTGCTTGAGTAGTAGCATTCCAACAGAGACATGTTATCGCATCTCGTCCATCTCCGCTTTGTTCCAGTAGCCCATTTTTCATCAGGGTGCTCTGGTTCCCCAGCACCTGACGCAGACCTTGTTTGGCCGGGCGACGTCTGAGCCGGCATGTCATTCCATTTATTGTCTCTCATCATTGTATGAGGTAGGCATTAGCGTGAAGGGTCTTGCCCAAGGACCCACACTGGATGATGTCATTGTGCTCATTTCTGCTCATTTTCTCTGCCACACCGATGCCTTATCAACTGAGCTATCCAGCCGCTATATATATATATATATATATATATATATATATATATATATATATATATATATATATATATATATATTACTTTTTAAATAGCTCTCCCACGCTATCACCGCTTCCCGACCCTGAAGTAATTTCACGGCAAAGTAAGGGCATCCATCACAATCTGTCAATGTCAAGGACCTCGTGGCCTTACCGCAGACATTTAATGTGTACCTACCAGACTGAATATGACTCTTATCACAACACCTCACGCATATACGGTTAACCGGTGTGAGGTGTGATGTGTTCTTTGTGGCCCTCAATTAAAGTGACCGAGAAAGTGCCAGGTGCTCTCAGAGTGAAAGTGACAACGCGTTTGCTTTGGTTAATTGTTAGTGACAGTGTTTGCCAATGCTTAAATTGATGGTCACGGGCTGTGAAAGAGCATTGATGCCCCCTACAAACCCCCCTCTTTGCTTTTTCTTCTCTGTGCCTGTAGAAAAACCAAGGCTCTAACGAGCTATGATTAGCCCAACAAAACCACAGCAATGATTTCTCTCAAGCAGCACATTAATGGCTAATTAACGTTTAACATAAAATCATGGCGCATGATCAAGTACCGTAGATGCATGTCATTATGGTGATGAACCAAAACAAAATACAAATTCTCAAGATGCCCTATAACTCACGTGATGTCTGCCATTATCGGTTATGGCAGAACCACTAAACGAAATACTAAAATGTGCATTTAGCGACTGTAGGCTACTTGATAGAAATTACACTTGTAGCGTTTCGTCTCACAATCACAAGCAACGAGTATTTATGACATACCGAGGAGACATAAAACGAGCCACCTCAGCAACAAACTCGTCGAGTTTTAGAACGGATGATAATGATGACATCATGTGCCACATTTAAAGCTGCTTGTTGGAACAATATGAATGGAAGAGGTGACAGAAAGGACGCCGTAGCGTGTTGGCAGATGAGGTGGGGAAGATTTACTGGGACGAAAAGAGGAGACTGAGCATGGAGGATCAATGCAATAGGAAACAAGTCACCAACCTTGAAGGTAGTCGTGAAGAATAACCACTTAGTTGATGTGTTTTTTACTCTGTTGTTGTCGTTTATATCTTAGTATTAAAGGACAACCGACGTCTCCGGACAAGTTGTGTATAATTTGGAAAATGGCTTCAAATGACTTCTACTCAGCGTATTTTACAAAGATTCCACCGCATATAGCTATATTTTACGTTTTAAGACTCGCGCTGAATATTCTGGAAGTCTTGTTTTTGAGTTGGTGACGAGTCCTAACCCTACGTCACTGAAGGAACGCCCCTGACCGAAAAAAGTACACATTGTAGCAGTCCTTCCATCACGTCAATGCATTTTGCTGTACTTTGGTCTGAAAATGTCGTTTAGGACCAAAAAGAGGCAGAAGAGGGCGACAAAGCTCCATGTAAGGAATTAATCAGCCTGTGGAAACGAGCTGATTAATTCCTTACACGGCTTTGTCGCCATTTTCTGCTTTTTTTGGGTGCGACATTTCCCACCCCTGATGCCTCAAAATGACACGGAATAAATTCTTTAATCGATTGCAAACATGTATGCTTTCTTCTTCAGAACTATTTGAATCATATTCATAACAAGAAAGCATATTCTCCGAATCTGAAGCCATTGTTTTGATTCTCGAGCAAGGCACGACGTCTTGCCATGTCACCACGAACATGGGGGCGGGGCCTTCTGAAACTGGCCACTTCCGGTTTCAAATTGAAGTACTTTTTAGACACTTTAAGTCAATTTTATTGGTGTTTTGCATTTGTCTAAAACTATCATACTTCCTATTTTGGGTATTTTAGATGCTATAAAACGTTTTTCTGATGTCAGTTAGGAAACAAAAAAGTGACGTTGGTTGTCCTTTAAATAGATTGTTTAGGACATTTTTTTTTAGCACAATACAATCAGAATACCGTACAATTTGTAATAATAATAATACAGTAAAGTCTCGTTATATCGATATCGGATATATCGATAGTCCCGGTTATATCGATACTATTTCTATGCACGCACGGAGAAAATTACATGCAAACAGGGTCGGATATATCGATAGTCCCGGTTATATCGATATTTTTTCGGACTCCCCTGAATATCGATATAACGAGACTTTACTGTAGTAATAATACATTACATTGTAAGCGCCTTTCAAAGCTCTCAAGGACACTTTACAGTCACAGACAAGCATAGGTACTATAATAAATAAAATACAATCACAAATAGAATACGATATATATATATATATACACGCATACTGTACATGCATGCCTTAACTGTTTTTATTTATTATTTAGGTCTTCATTGTAATATTGAACCCTCTGTCTTGATTTTTATAATAATAATAATAATAATAATAATAATAATAATAATAATAATAATAATAATAATAATAATAATAATAATAATACATTTCATTTATAAGCGTCTTTGAGTGAGTTGCTTGTTCTGTAGCCACAAAGGAACACAAGTCTTCTTGTTCCGGTCCCAAGCCCGGATAAATACAGAGGGTTGCGTCAGGAAGGGCATCCGACGTAAAAGCTTGGCCAAAACAAACATGCGGATCAAACCTCTAAAGATGGAGGTCACTGATTTGCTGTGGCGACCCCTTGAAGGGAAAAGCCAAAAGGAAGAAGATTTATAAGCACCTTTCAAAACTCTCAAGGTCACTTTACAGTCACAGGAAGTTTCTGTGGGTGAGCAGTGGCAGCCACACGCGCCGGCGTTCACTCAACCCGGAAGTAAATAGATAGAAACCTAGCTATCCAGCTAGAAGATAGCTAGCTAGATAGCTAGCCACCTCGATAGCTCTTTAGCTAATAGCTAAGATAGTTAGTTAGCTAATACACTGAATGTCACTATTATACACTATTATACACACAGATAGAAAGCTAGCTAGCCAGCTAGTAGATAACTAATAGATAGCCAACAGATAGCTAGCTAGATAGCTATATAGCTAATAGATAGTTAGCTAGATAGTTAGTTAGCTAACACACCGATTGCTACTATTAAATACACAGATAACTAATAGATGTTGAACACTTCGCCCTGCCATGCAAGTGGTACATTCCTTACATGAATTGGCAAGAAAATTATGGACAACTTTTTTACTTAAATACAGTAAAGTCTCGTTATATCGATATTCAAGGAAGTCCGAAAAAATATCGATATAACCGGGACTATCGATATATCCCATCCTGCGCCGAACTGCATTAAACAAAAGCCGCCAAAAGACGGCAGCCAAGCGCCATATAAGAAACAGAGCTGGCCATTAGCTCCCTTTTTTTTGGGGTGAGAGATGTTCCCCCAATGTTGCCTCAAAATGGCACATATAATTCTTTAATGATTGTAAACATGTATGCTTTAATCTTCAGAACTACAGTGTATTTGAAACATATTCATAACTGGATGTGTAACAAGAAAGCATATTATCCGAATCTGAAGCCATTGTTTGGATTCACAAGCAATGCAAGACGTCTTGGCGTGAAGTCATTTTTATTTGCATTTGAATAAAAAGTGACATCGGCTGTCCTTTAATACACAGTATGGAATGTTAATAATTTTCAAAATCATCGCGCTTCTGCAGACAAAACAAGAAACATTGTTGCAAAAAACGATTGCATTCATATACAGTACAGTGGGCATGTACATAACACAACAGGGAAACTGCAACGCTTACATCTTACTGTATTATGTATACAATTGAAAAAAGTCATCAATCTTCTTCTGCTTCCCATTTTTACCTTTTAACACAAACACTTCAATCTCGTCTTCTACACACGAGCTAGCGTCTGAAAATGAAAATGGCTCTGCTACACGGGTGCTGGGCACGTAACCAAGTCACCTGACCAAGTCGACCAATGGCGCGACTGATGGCGTGACACGTAACCAAGACACGTGACCAAGTTGACCAATGGCGCGACCGATGGCGTGTCACGTGACAAAGTCACACGGCCAAGTCGACCAATAGCGCGACCGATGGCGGCTCATGTGACCAAGTCGACCAATGGCGCGACCGATGGCGGCTCACGTAACAAGACACGTGACCAAGTTGACGAATGGCGCGACGGATATATCGATATAAACAACAAAAATGGCCGGCGGGGGATGAAAAGGAGCACCGTAATAACCGGATTATCTTAATAACCGGGTATCGTAGTAAACGGTACTAATTATACATAAAAAGACTAGAAATGTGCAAGGGAAATGAAAATAGTATCGTAATAAGCGGTACTATCGATATAACCGATATCGATATAACGAGACTTTACTGTACATTCAAGAATCTTCTTAACACACAAGTGTCTGGACTTCTACATAAGTAGCCTGCAGATGTCGCTATTCTTAGCACCTCTGTTTGGAGCAATATTGTGACAGTGAAGTAGCGGTAGACTAATCATCAGTGACAAGGCCTTGGATTAAAACCATGCTGGCAGATGGCTGGGACGGGAACAACGTGGCGACCCCGCGATCTGCTTCTGTAAATACCAACGTCCACGGCACGATAGCCGGGTGTCAGCTGTCATTCTCTGGCTGCAAGAAGCCGTCATGTGACCATGAAGAAATTTAGTTGGGAAGAAATATCCCATGGCACACCACAAAGTCCAATGTGCAACAATTTACCAAGCCCCGCAAAACATTTTTGCTAGCTTTCTCCAAGTTTTGCCTTGCATTATGCTAACGTGAGTACTGCTGTACTCACGTTTCTATTTTGGGGAAAAAGCACTTAGGTTGAATTTAACACACACACACACACACGCACACACACACACACACACACACACACACACACACACACACACACACACACACACACACACACACACACGGGGGGGGGTTCATGTTTTGTCCACTAATAGAAATTTGGCATTTAACTGAAAGATTGTGTCGATAGCTGGGCGGCCTTTCAGGTGGTGTGATCTATATTGGTCACACCTTGGTTTCTTGCTTGTATCACCTTGGAACAGAGAATGTTTCTGGTATCATTTATTATAAATCTTTGTTATCATCTATATTTACGTCTGTGTAAGCTCTCAGTCGTACAGGAGTGGTCCATCGATGAGAAGGTTTCTTCAGCCGTCATCTGTACAAAAGTGAAGGATTCGGACGTTTCGCCTCCTATCCAAGAGGCTTCGTCAGCGAACTAAAGTCTGATGAGGTGATACCGGTGGGTGTGGGGGTAATAGGCCAGTCGTTAGTCAGGAATGTAGGAACAATCAGCTGTGTCCGGCGCCGCCATGCCTGGACGTTAGGAACATATAAATAGGGCCGTTACGACCAGTCAGACTTTAGTTCGCTGACGAAGCCTCTTGGATAGGAGGCGAAACGTCCGAATCCTTCACTTTTGTACAGATGACGGCTGAAGAAACCTTCTCATCATCTATATTTACCTTGTTCTGATGTGGTTTATTTTAAGTGTCATGACGTCATTACCAAAGCAGAACAACTTTAAGCCTATATCACTGATTCATTTGATCGAGAGATCATGATGATCGTATTATACTCCACTCCTGCAGGTCAGTGGTCCCCCACTGTGGCTCATTTGGTACAAGGTCGCTCAGAGACAACCTCCTCCCCCACCACCACTATAGCTGGATGATTTTATGAATAGAAATCATCGTATTAGGGGACCAGTTGTGAGCTCTGAGAATATTCATTCTATCAGATGCGACAGAAAGCTGTGCAACTGCAGCCATTGAAGCTTATGGCCTATGTAGAATCATAACTTTAAAATGATTATGGTTAGGTTTTAACTCATTTACTGCCAGACGTGCTAAAATGTGTGCACTTCAGTGCCAGGGTTTTTGTCATTTTTACTCAAATTTCAGGACCCGCAGAATATTGAGTTTTAGGACTACATCATGTCACATCCTGATTGGCGTCAGGTGCGCGCCCCTCCCCTCCCTCCTCTCACGGCTCGCTCACCTGATTCCAATCCCACTGATTGTGCCTTCTGTCTATAAAAGCAATCCGGTTCCACTCGGTTTTCGCTGGTGTATTCCTTCATTTCATGACCCTGTCGCCTCACAGTATGCAGGTTGGTCCCGCTCGGCAGTCGTGCATCACTGTTATGTTACGTTACTTTTTTTCCTGTGTGTCTCAGTCAAAACCCTTTTTGAACTATACTGTCTCCATCAAGTATTTTGGATCCAGCTCCCCCTTTTTTTCGTCCTACAAGATATGTTGCCACTCCTCGTGCGGACGTGACACATACACATTCAATGCAGCGTAAGAAACCTTAGACTCTCTTCTTTCATCATAAAAAAATGAGTCAATTCCACAATTATATGGATCTGGAGTTGTATGAGCTTGAAATAAGGTGGCTGTCCAAAATACAATGCAATACACCCATATTGGTTTATATAGCGCTTTAACAACAGCTGAAGCTGGAACCAAACACTAACATGGAAAAAAGTGAAATGCTGCCCCTTGTGGAAGGGAAAAAAACTTTGCCAGAGGCCATAGCCAGCGTTTTATAAGCACTCAAACAAGAAAAAAAAACGGAACAAATTCGGTAATGGTGCTCTACGTCATATTTTTAATTCCCCAATAAATTTGTGAGTGGCAGTCAATGAGTTAATGCATATTCTTTGGGATGTCCCTTTGTGTTAGCTCATTTTTGGCATTTGCTGTATGATTTATTGTATGATTTGCCATTTTGTTGATGATAACAATTGTTGAAATAATCACTAATTATCTCCACTGAGTGACTAACCAAACATCGAGCCAACCTGCTAGCTTGTTACTTAGCTACTATATGATTGATAAAATTGCTGACAAGCTCAATTTATGTACCGACTGACTGACTGACTGACAACCTGACTTGCTAAGTGAATGGCTAACTGACCAACAAACTCCTGACTGTCATATTGATTAATTAGCTGACAACCTTAGTGACATTCTGACTGACAAACTAACCAACCAACTACTGTACTTTGTAATTGCCTGACCCGTGAATGTAACTAACCAACTAAGCGACTGACGAACCGACCAGACAACCATTAAAAAGGATTTTTGGGGAATAACTCAAACGTTAGATGGTATTGTCGTTTAACGTAGTATTTCTCATCCCACTGATGCAACATGAGTGCAAGCATATATTATGCTAATGTTGTCATTTGTTAGCCATACATACAGCGAAAGTAGAATTCAGCGGAACCCCGCATCACCCCGAGAGGACTTATTAATAGAAAAGCCGCACACCAGATGACGACAATGTCGACAACGCACAGTGTAATTCATCATGGCGCGTGTGACCTCCCCCTATGCCGTTGCCGCCGCCAGGCATTGTTGCTGCGCCCTTCCTCCACCCAAACAGCCCTGATATTGGCCACTCTGCTGTAGTATGTTTGTCCCGTCGCTTTACGCAGGCTGGCAACAAAGAGTAAACATACCAGCACAGTAAACAGCTCAGCTAGCAGAAATTAAATGTGGCACATGCTTGATATTGACGCCAAACTTCACTACAGGCACCTCCGGGAATAGAAATGCGTAGCATAAAAGCCACTGACAGACTCTGAGCGACCAATTTAATAACTTGCTAACTTCAGTGACAATTTGACGTTTTTGTTGAGGTAACAGCAAGAATCCAGAAGTTGGCACAATTGATTTGCTTAAGCTGGCCACATAAAGTAATGTTGTGGGCTGGATATGATCCATGAGTATCTGGCTTCAGCTGTATTTAAAGCGCCAAAACCAATATGTATGGCATCTGGCATTGGCACAAAACAAAAAATACTTCAAATTTGTAGCATGTATTTGTTTCAGTTTCACTTTCGGTTCGAGCTTGTTTGTTTGAAATCCCTTGTAAGAGTTTGCCACAACATTAGTTCCAAGACTTGACCACAAATGGTTGATTTTTTTTGGTCACATTTCATGTATGGATGCTCCAGACTTTTTTGTACGGCCTATTACCATAGACCAAGGGTGTTAAACAAACTTTGAAGTAAAAAATATTGACTATTTTGGGACAATTTTAAATGTTGGTTCGGACTTTAGCAAGTGTCATGGAATTGGAGTTTGATTTGCTTTTGCGGGCCGAATAAAATTATGTGACGGGCCATATTTGGCCCCCGGGCCTTGATTTTGACACCGTGCCTTAAACATAACATTTGTAAAAGATTGTTTTCATCTGTCACTGAATTTCTGGATCCCTTAAAGCAGGGTGTCAAACTCTTTTTTTTTTTTTACCGCGGGCCGCCATTGTATGTACAATTTCTTCTCGAGGACTGAATTTGGGGAAGCCATTATAACATTTTATCTCCTCCACATATTACATACAGAGCACACAACAAATTGATGAATGACGAGTTTTCAAATCTAGAGTCAAGAATAATGACTATTATTGGGGTTTACATACGACAATTTGAAAATGTGGTTCCGACTTCAGCAAGCATCATGGAACTTGACACACTTGACTTGCTTTCGCGGGCCGAATAAAATGAACTGGCGGGCCAGATCTGGCCCCCGGGCCTTGACCTTAACACCTGTGTCATACACATTTCATTTAATGCTGATAGGTGAATGTGATTTTGGAAGCTAACCAAGGGGGCGGGGGGTCAACTGAGTTTGGGGCAAGGTTAAATTCCACCAAGATTCAGACACCTGAAAAATATTGTGGGTAATTACTTAAAGGACAAGTTGTGTCCATAATTTGTAAAATTGCTTCAAATGACTTCTACTGAGCATATTTTACAAAGATTCCATCGCATATAGCTATATTTTACGTTTTAAGACTCGCACTGAATATTCCAGAAGTCGTGTTTTTGAGTTGGTGACGATTGCTGACATCACGTCACGGAAGGAACGCCCCTGACCGAGAAAGGACACATTGTAGTAGTCCTTTCATTCATGTGCATTTTGCGGTACTTTGTTTGGTCTGAAAACTTTGTGTTGATCCGTGTTGATGGCGAAATTAGAACGAAAACACATCACGCGATGGTGAATCGTTGTGTGTTGCACCAGGACAACTATTTGATATTCGCTGACAAAAATTCCCAGGAGACAAATCAACGCATTTCCACGGAGCTTTGTTGCCATTTTCTGCATTTTTTGGGACGCTACATTGCTGTCATTGACGGCTCGAATTGATATGGGAGGACTCCTTTAATCGATTGCAAACAAAATGCTGTCCTCTTCAGAACTATTACAATCATATTCATAACTGGATGAGTAAGAAGAAAGCATCTTCTCCGAATCTGAAGCCATTGTTTTGATTCTCGTCTTGGGGTGACACCATGAACAAGGGGGCGGGACATTCTGAAACTGGCCACTTCTGGGTTCAATTTGAAGTAGTTTTTATTGGTGTTTTGCATTTGACTAAAAATATCATACTGCATGTTGTGGGTATTTTAGATGCTATAAAACGTTTTTCTGATGTCAGTTAGGAAACAAAAAAGTGGTGTTGGTTGTCCTTTAAACCCCCTTATCTGCAAGGACTATTTATTCATTTATTAGAAGAATAATTCTTCAACAGGTCTTCATTGTACTCAGACGATATTTACATTTTTCACTAAGGGGGGGTAAGTAAGTAGTTTTCAAAAAAAGTGCTGGTCACTTGCATGGTGGCCTGTGTTGTTCTTATCGTACAACACAAGATGAGTACACGGACGGTCCGTGGCATGGCTGCGTTCCGCATGCCATCTTTCATTGCCCACAGCGGCATGATTTGAAGGGTTCACCAGCAGGTTACGACGCCAAGACTGACCTACATTTCAGACACACACTCACACGCGCACACCACACACATACCCATACACTGAAGCAGAAAATCCCTGCTTCAACATCTGGAGTCATGCCAGGACACCAAAAAAATAAAATAAAATCCCAAATCGAATCTCGAGCAAGCACAGGAATGCTTTGGGGGAAGTAAACAAGAATGACGGTGATTGTTATCAGTGTTTGCGCCATCACAATGTTCACGATTTCAATGTTTTGTTTTGTTTTTTTGGTGCTGAGCAAATATGAATCGAGAGTCGTGCATCCTAACTCATTCACTGCCATTCACATTATTTATTTGGGAATTGAAAATAGGACATAGAGCACCATTCCTGAATTTTTTGTTTTTTCTTCTTTTGGGTGACGATAAAGCTCTGGCCATGGCCTCTGGCAATGTTTTTTTCCCTTCCTCAAGGGGGCAGCATTTCCTTTTTTCCATGTTAGTGCTTTGTTAAAGCGCTATATAAGCCAATATGTATGTATTGCATTGTATATTGGACAGCCACCCTAATTTCAAGCTCATATAACCCCAGACCCATATAATTTAGGAATTAACTTAGTTTCTGATTAAAGAAGAGAGGTGTCTTACGCTACATTGAATATTTATGTCATCCTAAAACTCAATATTCTCTGGGTCTTGGAATTCGAGTGACAATGACAAAAGCCCTGGCACTGGAGTGGACACATTTTTGCACGTATTGCAGTGAAGGTGTTAAGTGTATTAGGAGGTTATCTTTAGGGAGGACTCACTCAAGCGGAGGGATAGCAGCAAGAAGAGGCAGAGGTAGTCCTCAACCAAGCTCCAGTACATATTACTCAATGTTTCCAAAGAGCAAAGAGAATACTCAGAGGTGGGAGGAAGTGATATATGTGTCACAAGTGAGGCATGGACTTGAAGTCTCAAGCTACTTAAAAAAAACAAAAATCAGTCGAATTACCACAAAATTTCAAGTCAGGTCATATTGGGTAGTTGTCAAGAACCCCATTTAAAATGTCCGAAGTTCAGATTTATTGACGAGGGAAAAAAAACGAAATGTAAAGTGCATGCTAAAATTAATGTATTATTATTATTATTATTATGTGAAAAGTAAATGTCCCCACTGCGAAACTAATAAAGATAAATCCAATCTTATTATTATTATTATTATTATTATTATTATTATTATTATTAGTATTATTATTATTATTATTATTATTATTATTGGGCGGCCCGGTCGTCGAGTGGTTAGCACACCGGCTTCACAGTGCAGAGGTCGCCGGTTTGTGTCCTGGTCCGGCCTCCCTGTATGGAGCTTGTATGTTCTCCCCGGTCCCACGTGGGTTTTCTCCAGGTACTCCAGTTTCCTCCCACACTCCAAAAACATGCATGGCAGGCAGATTGACCACTCCAAATTGTCCCTAGGTGTGAGTCTGAGAGTGACTGTTGTACGTCTTTGTGTGCCCTGCGATTGGCTGGCAGCCAATTCAGGGTGTCCCCCATCTCGTGCCCGAAGACAGCTGAGATAGGCTCCAGCACCCCCCGCGACCCTAATGAGGAATAAGCGGAATGGAAAATGGATGGATTATTATTATTATTATTATTATTATTATTTTCATCATGACTTTTGGAAAAAAAAGTCATGATTGAATGATAGTCATTGATAATATCAGAAGCAGACTAAAAAAAATTGTTAGGGTAATTCGCCATACAAACATCTCTAAACATCGCTCTGTAGTCTTTGTTTACATTTTGAACTTCCTCATACGTCATATCTTGCCTACACAATGTCGCATTTTCATTACGTCACATCCTGTCGCGTCATTACTATGCGCCGCATAAATACTCCTGCAGCCCGTTCGTCTCTCTCTCTCTCCATGCTCGCTCCTCCGTCCACACCGCAATGCCCGTGCTCTCCCAATTAAATCAACTTTCTGTTCAAGACCTGGCTCCCTGATGATTTAACCATCGATCTCCATCTACACCCGTCGAAGCAATGAACCAAGGGCGAACGATAAAAAATAACCCAACAGTTATACATAAATGTAATAAAGTAAATCAAAACATTTTGCAGCACTGTTTTTAATTCCACAAGAGAATGTAGCCACAAGGGGGCACAAGCCAGTGTCTTGTTGTGCCGGTCCCAAGCCCGGATAAATACAGAGGGTTGTGTCAAGGAGGGCATCCGACGTAAAAATACGTACGACGTAAAAAAAAAATTGCAAATCAAAACTCTGAATACCATATGAATCGGTCGAGGCCGGTACTGTTGACCTTCAGGGTGCCAGTGGAAAATGGAATACTGTTGGACGAAGAAGGAGAGGAGGGAGGTGTGCCCAGGGGAAAAGAGAGAAATGGAACGGCAAGAATATAGAACTAAGAGTAGGAACTTTGAATGTAGGAACAATGACAGGTAAAGGTCGAGAGCTGGTCTACATGATGCAGAGAAGGAAGGTAGACATACTGTGTGTCCAGGAGACCAGGTGGAAAGGGAGCAAGGCTAGAAGCTTAGGGTCAGGGTTTAAGCTGTGGTGAAGACAAAAACTGCCTTGGTGAAGACAGAAAGAGAAATGGAGTTGGGGTTATCTTAAAAGACAAGTTTGTTAGGAATGTCTTAGAAGTAAAAAAGAGTATCAGATAGAATGATGAGTCTCAAGCTAGAAATTGAAGGCATGATGTTCAATGTTGTTTCTGGGTATGCCCCACAAGTAGGATGTGAGCTGGGGGAGAAGGAGAAATATTGGTTGGAATTTGATGAAGTCATACAGAACATCCCGAGAAGTGAGAGGGTTGTAATTGGTGGAGACTTCAATGGACATGTTGGGGCAGGAAACAAATATGATGAGGAGGTGATGGGCAGGTTTGGACTCCAGATGAGGAACGACTTTGCTAAAAGAATGGAAATGGCTATTGTGAATACGTTCTTTCAGAAGAGACAGGAACATAGGGTGACCTACAAGAGTGGAGGCAGAAGTACACAGGTACACTACATTTTGTGTCAACGGCGCCATCTAAAGGAAATCAGTGACTGCAAAGTAGTGGTTGGTGAGAGTGTAGCCAGAAAGCATAGGTTAGTGGTGTGTAGGATGACGCTGGCAGTGAGGAAGATTAAGAAACCAAAGGCTGAAGTGAGGACACAATGGTGGAAGTTGAAAAAGGAAGAGTGTTGCATGACATTTAGGAAGGAGGTAAGACAAGCACTGGGTGGGCAAGAGGTCCTTCCAGATGACTGGCAAACTACAGCAAACATAATCAGAGACACAGGTCGGAAAGTACTTGGTGTATCGAGTGGAAGAAAGGTAGATAAGGAGACTTGGTGGTGGAATGCGGAGGTGCAGGAGTGTATACAAAGAAAAAGGTTAGCAAAGAAGAAGTGGGACACTGAGAGGACGGACGAGAGTAGACAGCAGTACAAGGAGATGCAGCGCACGGTTAAAGTAAAGGTGGCAAAGGCCAAACAAGAGGCCTATGATGACTTGTATGCTCGGCTGGACAGCAAGGAAGGTGAGACTGATCTTTACAGGCTAGCGAGAAAGAGAGACAAAGATGGACCTGCAGCAGGTTCGGGTGATTAAGGATGGAGATGGCAATGTATTAAAAGGTGCCAGGAGTGTGATGGCAAGATGGAAAGAGTACTTTGAAGTTGATGAATGAGAAAAGTGAGAAGGAACAAAGAGTAGAAGACGTGACTGTTGTGGACCAAGACGTAGCAAGCATTAGCAAGGATAAAGTGAGGAGGGCGCTGAAGAGGCTGAAGGGGGGGAAAGGCACTCGGGCCTGATGATTTACCAATCGAGGTATTGGATTGGATTGGATTGGATTTGCCTTAATTAGTCTCACAGTGGAGAAATTTACATTTCACAGCAGCAAAGTGATGAAAGGAATGTAAATGTGAATGGAAGGTATGGAAGTGTCTTGGAGAGGTGGCGGTGGTGTTCCTGACTGGGTTATTCAACAAGATCTTATATGGTGAACAGAGGCCTGAAGAATGGAGACGAAGTGTACTCGTGCCCATTTTTAAGAACAAAGGAGTTGTACTAACCGCAGAGGAATAAAGTTGATGAGCCATACAATGAAACTCTGGGAAAGAGTGGTTGAAGCTAGACTACTATCAGAAGTGAACATTTGTGAGCAGCAGTATGGCTTCATCCAAAAAAGAGTACGGCAGATGCAGTGTTTGCTTTAAGAATGCTGATAGAGAAGTCCAGAGAAGGTCAGAAGGAATTGCATTGTGTCTTTGTAGATCTGGAGAAAGCCTACGACAGGGTGCCCAGAGAAGAGCTGTGGTATTTTATGAGGAAGTCTGGAGTGACAGAAAAGTATGTCAGAGCGGTGCAAGACATGTATCATGACTGTAAGACAGTTGTCAGGTGTGCTGTCGGTTTGACGGAGGAATTCAAGGTGGAGGTGGGACTCCACCATGGATCAGCTCTGAGCCCCTTCTTGTTTGCTATGGTGATAGACATACTGACAGACGATGTTAGAAAAGAATCTCCTTGGACCATGATGTTTGCAGATGACATTGTGATCTGTAGCGAGGACAGGGAACAGGTGGTGGAGAAACTAGAGATGTGGAGATATGCCCTGGAAATGAGACGAATGAAGATCAGTGGCAGCAAGTCGGAATATATGAAGTAGAGGGATCCAAGTGCAAGAGTGATGCTACAGGGAGAAGAGATAAAGAAGGTGGAGGATTTTTAAGTACTTGGGGTCAACTGTTCAGAGCAATGGAGAGTGTAGAAAAGAGGTGAAGGAGTGTGTGCAGGCAGGCTGGAGCGGCTGGAGAAAAATGTCAGGTGTGATGTGTGATTGGAGGGTTTCAGCTAGGATGAAAGGAAAAGTGTATAAAACTGTGGTGAGACCAGCCATGATGTTTGGACTGGAGGTAGCAGAGATGAAGATGTTGAGGTTTTCTTTGGGAGTGACCAGGTTGGATAGGATCAGGAATGGGTACATTAGAGGGACAACTCATATTAGAGGCTTTGGAGAGAAAGTCAGATAGGCCAGACTGAGATGGTTTGGACATGTCCAGAGGAGAGAGAGTGACTATATCGGGAGTAGGATGCTGAGCCTTGAACTGCCAGGCAGGTTACTGAGAGGAAGACCGAAGAGGAGGTTTATGGATGTGGTCAAAGAGGACATGAAGGTAGCTGGTGTGAGAGAAGAGGCTGCACAAAACCGGGATAGATGGAGGACATTGATTTGCTGTGGCGACCTCTGAAGGGAAAAGCCGAAAGGAAAAGAAGAAGTTTTTAATTCCACAAGAAAAAAAGGACAATACTGTACACTAAAATTGTAAAAAAAAAAAATTGTCGTAAATTGCTTTGATTGTCCATCTTTGATTGAATGTATGGTTCTTTTCCTCAATATTAGCACTCAGGTACCTGCCTGTCAAGCTCTCTCAGACATATGAGAGTTTTGAAAGGCGCTTAGAAATGAAATGCATTCTTATTATATGCATGTTGGGGGGTGGGTTCATGCATCATTGAGAGTGTAAAGTAAATCTTTTAATCAAGCCGAGGTGGTCCTCCACCTTCGTTAGCTGTCAATCATAGCAACAAAAAGCTGGTTCACTCATTCACTCATTCATTGCAAATTTCCGCATTTGCAAATGTCCCCATTGTGGGGAAATGAAAGGCTTTCTGATTCACTCACTCACTCACTCACTCACTCACTCACTCACTCACTCACTCACTCACTTTATTTATTCATTCATTCATTCCAAAATGCAGTCAGAGTTATGATACACTGGATCTCCGGAGCTCATAGGGAAACAGCATCTTTGGCAGATGTTCTGAAAAGGGGGCTATTAATTACATCGGTAGAGGAGAGCAAACATTCATAACTCGCTCAAGTCCCATCCGAGGCGTCCTCTATGAAAAGAATTGATCTCTCGTCAACGATGGGGTCTCCAGCATGGAAATTGACGGTATTAACCTTAAGTGGTGCTTGACTCTACAATGCTCTCACGTTATGCCGTTCGTATAGACACCACTTTTCTCCTTAGCAGAGAATATGAAAGGAATCGGAGGGATGATAGAGAAAGAAAAAGCACCACAGTCTGCATGTCGTGATTTTACAAAGAAGAATTAGATTACCAGAGGAGAGGAAAAGGAGGATATTATGAGACTACATACAATTTCACTGTAATTTGACCATTATGTAGAAAAATACTCATAATAAATTGGGAATGCCATTTGTTTCAATCTCCTGTACCCCTTGTGTTGTGTGTGTGTGTGTGTGTGTGTGTGTGTGTGTGTGTGTGTGTGTGTGTGTGTGTGTGTGTGTGTGTGTGTGTGTGTGTGTGTGTGTGTGTGTGTGTGTGTGCACGTGCCATTTCTGCTGGCTTCTTTGTGTAAATTGAGTTCTGTATAGACATTTCTTGAAAGCTTTTTTTCTCTCCTTTGGGATGTCATTCCCTCTCAATGTTCATATCCGATTTCGATCTCCTTGAAAACGCAGTCACATCACTCGTCTTTTTTGAGGTGTGTGACTGATATTGATTTTGGGCTGGAAGTAAAAATCATCTGCGGTTATGATGGTATGTTTCAGAACCCCCACTTCCCCTTCCGTGTTGTCTCAGTGGGTGAAAGTTTCACAGCAGGCGCCAGCCAACTGCCGTTTTAATATTCTTATTATTCATATTTTTATTAAGAACGCTATAAATAAGGCACATCATAAACAAAGTCGGTCATGAATGTTTCATCTGACGTTGAAAAGCAAAAGCGGATGGTTTCAAATGTTGCTTGAATTATTATTATTTTTGTGATTTATTATTATCAAATTCATGGCATTGTGGCTGTGCAAAGTACAGACAGGGAAAAAAAATGTCTTATTTCAGTTGGTGTAGCGTTTTTGACACAGGCAGTTCAGCAGCGACACTTTTAGCATTGTCGCTTTGGAATGCTAATGTTAGTAGTGAAAGACACAAACCTCAAGAATCACAAATAGGCCGAAATGTTTTGATTTTTAAAAAGTCTTGGTATATATATTTTTTCTTTTAGTGGGGTTTATGTGTAAAAATAAATGCTGGCTGCCAGTGGTGTCTTGACAAAGCTCAGAAAACAGGTGAGCTACGATGTTCGCTAGCTAAGCCTTTAGCCATTATGACGTCAAGTTCAGTCAACAACAACAAATGGCAGCACAGGACGAAATGGCAGCCCCCTCATGATAAAAATGCTATTTTTTCAGTTTCATTTATATTCCACAAACACATTTAGAATCTGGTATTTAGACTCATGGGGCATATATAATAGAAAAGGTCATTCAAAGACATTTCTTGACTTGACTTCACGACTCCAGTAGGGAATTTTAAATGGAATTTTAAAGCCGACAAATCAATACTCTTAAAAATCTGCTTTATTTAGTTAATTTAGATCTTTCTTAAATGTATGGTAGAGGATAAATTCTGGTCGGCTTTTCTCACGGTAGGGTTTGTTACATATTTCTCGTGATAAATTGGGTTTCACTGTACCCTACGGTTATATCAAACACGTTTCATTTCTCAAAACTCTGATAAACGTGCAGTATTTGCCAAGCTTCTTCATTACAAAATGTGTATCAATCATGGGTCGGATCACAACACAAGTAATTAAGTCACTTTAAAATATTTTTAAAAGTGTCCTTTTTTAACTCATTCACTTTTTTTACATTTCACAGCAGCAAAGTTAGAATATTGACTTTTAGGACTATATAAACATTCAATGCAGCATTATAAACCTTAAACTCTCGGCTTTTATTCGAAATAAAGAGTTAATTCCTAAATTATAGGGGTCTAGAGTTATCTGAGCTTGAAATGGGGGCAGCTGTACAAAATGCAATTCATATTGATTTATCACGCTTTAACAACTGCTGAAGCTATAACAAAGCGGTAACATGGACAAAAGGCAAATGTTGCCCCCTAGTGGAAGGGAAAAACATTGCCAGAGGTCTGACCAGCGCTTTATCGGCAACCCCGCAAGAAAAAACAAAATAAAAACAACAAAAAAACAAACATGCTTTTCAATTCCTGAATAAATTCTGGAATGGTAGTGAATGAGTTAGTGTTTTTTCTTTTAGATGAATCAGCCTTTGGTCCGTAACATAGTTCAACGGCAATCTCAGCTGCTGAATCAGCAGACCTGCTTCACTTGAATGCTCACTTACAGTTGGCACACAAACATACGTGTTGCCATATGGAGGCAATGGCAGCACGCCTGGATGATTCGCGCCAGTCAAAATGTATGCAAACAAAACACTTGCTCGGTCTTATGGTTTGCACCCCAAGAATTATTGAGCGGAGCCATCGGGATGATGATGATGTGGTTAGGGTGGTTTCTCTCATAATGGCCATTTTTGAATAGGAGGGCAGGGTCATAGTTCTCGCAGACAATTTAACTTCTGAAACAGAATACAGTGGGACCTTGGCTTACGCACTTAATTGGTTCCCAGACAGAGTGTGTAAGGTGAAAATTTTCTGGAATTTCTTCCAAGTTTCAAGGCACAGTTCAGTTTAGGTTTTAGAGGGTTTGTAAATTATGGGTTTCCATTATTAACTCATTCACTGCCAGACGATGAGCAAAACTGTGTCCACTCCAGTGCCAGGGTTTTTGTCTTTGTCGTATCGTATTACGCATTCACAATCGACTTACTGTATTTTATGAATTAATATTACAGTACTGATTCCCCAAATGTAGTTTGAATTCAGAGGATAGTACCCCACAATCTGGAGGCCACATGTCCTTGTTGTCATTTGTAGTTTCACGAGATAGCCTCAATTATCTAGCTAGCTATTAGCTATCTTGCTAGCTTTCTATCTATTTGAGTTACTTCCGGTTTGAATGAACGCTGGTGCGTGCGGCTGCCGCTTCTCACCAATGGAAAAACTTATCCTGTGACCTTGAGAGCTTTGAAAGGCACTTATACATGAAATGTATTATTATTAATAATAATAATAATTATGTTTACATGGTAAGAGAGTCACATCAGGCCTCCTCATAGCTGTAAATTCTCCAGGAGGACATCAGAAGTGGATAAAAAAGTGGCATCCCATCATCTTGGTGTCAGTGCAAGTAGGAAGAAAGGATGTGGATGATTCATAGGGTGGGGGTGGGGGGGGGATGATAAACAAAGCGCAGGCGGGAGATGTTGCGCTCTGCTTTCGACGACACAGGGGGTAAGAACTGATAAAGTACAGAGGAGGCCTTGATGAAGTTTGTTTGATCTGATGTCAATCATTAGCTTATGGGTCTGTTTTCCATTATGCAAATAGGGCACCTCGGGTGGGGCTCCCACAGAAATAGCAAGGGTGTCAAGCGGAAATGATGAAGTTGTGATTTCTGTCTGGTACGACACACCTGACAACTCCCCAGCTCCCATTCAGGCTGTTAATTGGCTGGATACAATACAGATTAGTACACTCTGAGGCGACTGTTGCTAGGATATCCATATGCAACCGTCTCAGGTACTTTGTACAGTGGTACCTCGGTTTACGAACCCCTTGGTTTACGAACTTTTCAGTGTACGAACGTTAAATTCATGAAATGTTACCTTGGCATACAAACTATTTTTTGGGATACACACAGAGCTGCCACAATGCGTGATGCGTCGTTCGCCAACGAGCCTGTTCTCCGAAAAGAAAATGGCAGCCGGCTTGTTTTGGTCCTCTATTCCCCACCCCCAGTCATCAGTTAAAGCCACGTGATAGGTCACTGTATAAATTCACCCTTTCATACACCCTGTAACCCAAGAAAAGATTCCCACTGTGGTCACTGCTGTCCTCAAAGGGTTCATTTAACACGCTGTAACATACGTTTTACTTCCTGGAACTTTCTACTATCTTTGTGACTGCTTTATTTCCTGTCTATGATAGCACTTTGTTATAGCATCAGCTTTTGTTAAAGCACTGTATAAATCAATATGTAGTGTGTTGCATCGTATAGTTTGTAAATGACACTGTATGTCTCTCAGCAGACCTTACAGAGCATATCCGGCTGCCCCTGTATGGTAAAATATGCTCCTACTTCCTGTCTGTGAGTTGATGCTTTTTTTGGGCCTAAATTATCGCAAGCGAGCAGCACCCCGCGGGAGGAGTCGCGAGCCGTTGTTCGTCAGATCTATTTTCGGCGAGCAGCAGCCATCGCACAAGCAAACTCGTGTGAGGGGGTGGCCGCTGACAGCTTTAATAGTAATCAATCATCTGTCCCTTTGCGCTCTCACCATTTGATAAAGGGCGTCGACGGGGGAAATAAATGGAAGCTGTTATTTGATGTCGTCCCGGAATTATTTTGGCCTCCCCTGTGGACTAAATGGAATTTTGGTATTCTTAATGCAAATATTGAAATGCAGCGGCGGGTTTGCAGAAACAGCCATTTTAGCGGGTAAACCCAAATTTCCCTCTCCCCAGCCACTTCTTTGAACTCTTCCTGAAGTATCCCAAGGTGTTCCCAGGCCACCTGGGAGACATAGTGCCTCCAGGTTGTCTTTGATCATCCCCAGGGACTCCTCCTGCCTCTGGGTCATGCCTGGTAGAGGCATTCTAATCAGATGCTCGAGTCACCTCATCTTGCTCCCTTCAATGTGAAGGACCTTCAGCTTAGCTTTCATCTCCGCTTGGATATTCTGTAAATAAGCAAGTAATTTTGACGCCGTGGTTGCGATGAGTGTTTCAAGGAAAGGAAAATATTCAAGTACAATAAAATTCTCAAGCAAGGAGCACAACGCGTGTGCCTACGATTCCAATGGGACTTCCTTTTCCGGAATTTGAGCCTAGGAAAACACTGAATACAATAGTTATTAATCTGATGATGTGTAAAAAAGTAGAACAGTTCAACGGGAAGTTATTCACTCTAAAATTCCAAATGAAAACAAATGCCTTGAAATCTTGACAAAGCACAGAAAACCTGTGAAATATGAATTAAGACATATCATTAACTATGTAAAATGTAACTTAAAAAATCATAGAAAAAAATTCCAGATGGGCTCTGTAACTGCTTGCTGAATGCTCTGAAACCACACGCCTTTCGACTGTCAATCAAATACCAATACAACAAAATATTGATGCTACTTGAACTACTTACATATTTTGGTGGCTGGAATGTAATTTAGCATGTTTTCTGTGCCGCAACAACAAGGCGCTCTAAAGTATATCAGCTCGAAGCTCCGTCATATACTTGGGCTTTTGTGTTTTCATTTTTTGATGCCCAGTAAGGCTCTTGGCATCATTTTAGCAACATTAAAAATAAATCAAATGAAGTGAAATGGGAAGCAAATAATTAAAGGACAAACGACGTCTCCGGACAAGTTGTGTCCACAAAAAAATTGTAAAATGGCTTCAAATGACTTCTACTGAGCGTATTTTACAAAGATTCCACTGCATGTTGCTATATTTTACGTTTTAAGACTCGCGCTGAATATTCCGGAAGTCTTGTTTTTGAGTTGGTGACGAGTCCGTACATTACGTCACTGAAGGAATGCCCCTGACCGAAAAGACGCATTGTAGCAGTCCTTCCATCACGTCAATGCATTTTGCTGTACTTTTGTCTGAAAACGTCATTTAGGACCAAAAAGAGGCAGAAGAGGGCGACAAAGCTCCATGTAAGGAATTAAACAGCCTGTGGAAACGGGCTGATTAATTCCTTACACGGTTTGGTCGCCATGTTCTGCCTTTTTTGGGTGCGACGTTTCCCACCCCTGATGCATCGAAATGACACGGAATAAATTCTTTAATCGATTGCAAACATGTATGCTTTCTTCTTCAGAACTATTTGAATCATATTCATAACTGGATGAGTAACAAGAAAGCATCTTCTCCGAATCTGAAGCCATTGTTTTGATTCTCGAGCAAGGCAAGACGTCTTGCCGTGACACCACAAACATGGGGGCGGGACCTTCTGAAACTGGCCACTTCCGGTTTCAAATTGAAGTACTTTTTAGACACTTTAAGTCATTTTTATTGGTATTTTTCATTTGACAAAAAAGATCATACTGCGTGTTTTGAGTATTTTAGATGCTATAAAACGTTTTTCTGATGTCAGTTAGGAAACAAAAAAGTGACGTCGGTTGTCCTTTAAACACTTGAATTTCACAATTCAGTATGATATAGTTCCAAATGATTTTTTAGCAATTACTTTCAAACATTGGTAGCCCGGTAGTCAAGTGGTTAGCACGTAGACCTCACAGTGCAGAGCTGCATGGTTCAATTCCTCCTCCCGCCTTCCTGTGTGGACTTTGCACGTTCTCCAAGTTCTGCGTGGCTTTTCTACAGGTACTCCCAAAACATGCATGGGTGGCTGATTGAACACTCTAAATCAGGGGTGTCAAAGTCATTTTTTGCCACGGGCCACAGTGTAGTTATGGTTTCCTCTCGAGGGCCGTTATGAATTTGGGGAACCTATTAGAATGTTTAAATCCCTTCAAATATTACATATAGAGCACACAGCAAATTAATGAATAACTCGTTTTCAAATCTGAAGTCAAGAATAATGACTTTTATTGTGGTTGACATCCAAAAATATGAAATTTTGGCTCAGATTTTAGCAATCATCATGGAATTTAACAAGTTTGATTTGCTTTCGCGAGCCGAAAAAAATGATGTGGTGGGCCGGATTTGGCCCGCGGGCCTTGACTTTGACACCTGTGCTCTAAATTGTCCGAGGTATGAGTGTGAGAGCGAATAGTTGTTTGTGTCTGTGTGCCTTACGATTGGCTGGCAACCGGTTCAGGGTGTCCCGGCTGTCCCGCCCAACTTTCCAAAACAGCTGGATAGGTTCCAGCACGCCCCACGAACCTTGTGAAGATGAAGTGGATAAGAAAAGGGATGGATGGGTATGAGGTATTTCAAAACAAATGTGCTCTGAATTCACTTTTTGGGCCTTTTGAGGATTATTATTTGTCAAATGCGTATGTGCAACTGTCGCGGCTTAGAATTGAAGTGGATTTACGTTGGACAAGAGATGTGAGACAGTACGTTTTTGTCAAATGATGCGACAGTTTGCTGTTTGCTTTTAAAACGTAGCTTGTAGCCGACGTGCACATTTCACCCTGTTGTCCCTTATCCACTGGTAAAAATGATGCTTTGATCCTCTCCTCTTTGATCTAGAACTGCTTCAAATAACAAAGTGGGTGCAGGAAGTGCTAAAGATTGAATGATGCTGTCTTTTGTGTTGTGATATTATTTTGTTTTTTTTGTTCTTTTGACTTCAAGATGGCGCAGCGAAAGTGGCTGCGTTTCCAGCAGCTACTGTATTTTGTTTTTCTACTTCTTCCTTTCCTCTTCCTTCCGTAATTTTCCTGCTGTGAAATGTAAATTTCTCCACAGCAAGACTATTAAAGGCCAATCCAATCCAAATGTAAATGCCAAACTGTCAAATTGTACTGCTGTTTTGATGAAAGTAACAAGTATGACATATGATCGATCAGATACTTCACTGATAATTGTATAACATACAGTGATACCTCGGTTTACGAACCCTTTGGCTTACGTTTCCGAATGTTAAATTTATAAGAATTTTACCTTGGCAAACGAACTATTTTTCGGGATACACACGGAGCTGGCACAATCAGTGATGTGTCGTACACGAACGAGGACGTTCTCCTAACAAGAAAATGGCAGCCGACTTGTTTTGGTCCTCTATTCCCCACCCCCAGTTGTCGGTTAAAGCCACGTGATGGGTCAAGAATGCAGCAATGGGGGGCAGAGAGCGAGTGAAGCCATTCTCCAAAGAAGAAAATGGCTGCTGACATTTTTTGTCCTCTATTCCCTGCCCTGGGAGACCTGGGACCGGATTATTCTCATTTGAATGGCTTCCTATGGGAAATTAATTTTGGGGATACACACTTTTCGCCTTACACACTCTGTCATTGAAACAATCGAGTTCGTAAACCAAGGTATCACTGTATTACATTTTGAAATGTGTGTGGAATATACCGAGTGTATCCTCCTTGGCCTTTTGCGGTTGCTCCCACCACCTGCCTTGACAACATCTTGTGCAATTATAGCCGGACACGGTAACAAGAGCTCCCAAGTGATGCTGTCAGTGTAGCCGCTGCCATGCCTGCAAAAATGTCTCATTACTCTGTCAGGGATCTCCTCTACAAAGAAGGGGGAAAACGTCATTAGGAAGGAATAAGTCAGAGGAATGAGCAACCTCCTCCACCTGACCTCAGTCTCTCCCATGAATAAATGACACTGTGGTACTTTTGGTTCTCTTTTCTCTCCATTGCTGTGCTTTAGTTTTTTTGTTTTTTTTAGAAATAAATTGTGAGATTACTCAAGTGTGTTTGAGTTCCAACTAATGAGGCTCACTATATTACTCATAGACGATTTAACTTGTCAGGAATTCAAGTCAAATTTTTTAAGATGTGATGGCCCAGTTTGGGAAAAGTGTGTCACGGAAGTCCAAGATGGCGCCCGAGTAGGCAGCCGTCAGCAAGTGCTCTCATGAGCCTTGCTTTTTGTTGTTGTTTTTGTCTTGTTTTGTGTTTTCTTTTGTCACTTTGTGTTGTTGTGCGTCATGTGGAATGGATACGGATTGTTTTTCAGTATTTTTGACCACAACATTCATCAAGGAGGAGACTGTGCTGAGCGGTTGCGCCTTTTCGGCAGCATGAATATGCCAGTACTGTTTTTGAATGGGAGGAATGTCGGTGCCATTCGACTGCCATTGCTGGACAGCTCTGGGGCCATTGTGATCCTGTGGGACTTCCAGATACAGACTGACAAGATGGTAATGGCCAACCAACCAGATATTGTGGTCATAGATAAAGGGCAAAGGAAAGCTGTTGTCGTGGATGTAGCGGTCCCAAGTGATGGGAACATCAGAAAGAAGGAACATGAGAAAATCGAGAAATACCAAGGGCTCAGAGAGGAGCTGGAGAGAGCCTGGAAGGTAAAGGTGACAGTCGTGCCTGATTCTGACAGATGATGGCTGAAGAAACCTTTTCATCATTGGAAAACTCCTGTACGACTGAGAGCTTACGCATCACCCTGATAAGTACACTCAATTCTACAGGATGTAATTGTTGGAACAAAGCAAAAGAAGAACTGAAACTGGATTTCTGTTTTGAGATTAAAAAATGTGAATGTAAAAATGTGTAAAAACATGACCACCCCCCACAAAAAAACCAAAGCCTCAAGATACCCTCGTATCATCCTCATCTTGCACCTGAAATCAAAGCAAAGCATGAGTTCTGCTAACAGACGCCTCACAGCCTTTGGCCTAATGTGTGTGTTTGTGTATGCGCATGTGCTCACGCTTGGCATCAAGTCGCATGTTCACAGCCAGTACCATCCACCTGCCAACTGAAGATGCCCTGCGCAAAGGCCTCTAAAAATGGCCCCTTTAGCTCTTTGGAAGCAGTAGCTTGAGACTCCCACTAAATTGGTCACGAATGCAACCTGTTTTTCAGCATATGAGATGTATTTTCATTTGGTCACGTTCAGGCAAGTTAGTAACTTTTAACTCATTTACTGCCAAAAATGTGTCCACTCCAGTTGCAGGATTTTTGTTATTTTCACTGAAATCCCAGGACCCACAGAATATTGAGTTTTAGGACTACATAAATATTCAATGTAGTGTAAAAAGAAAAAAAAAACAATACCCGAAGAAATTCGGGAATAGCGTTCCACGTCATATTTTCAATTCCCGAATAAATTCGGGAGTGATAGTGAATGAGTTAAGTGTTCGAGCCAACACGGCCACTGTATTACAGTTTGTGGTTTAAACTCTCCTTTTTCAGTTGGCTATTGTTTCTGCATTTCATGTAGGTCAGTCCACTACAGATAGCGTATAGACATTCACGCAATGTAAAAATAAATGAATGAATGAATGAATGTACCAACAAACAAAACAACAAACGATCCAACAAATGAACCAACAAACGAACACGTGCACACACATACATACATACATACATAAACCTGTATCTTGTCCGTCTTGAACAGCTGATTGAAGGCTATGACCATCTTGGTTATGCAGTCATTTGGAGGGATGGGGGGGATAATGGGGGACATTGATGATGAAGCAGCAATGTGCCCGTTTCATTGATGGTATTTTACAGTCTGTTGCCATTTGGAAAGCCATTGCTAATCTTCAGTCAACAAGTCTTGATCGAACAGAATTAATAGACCATGATGATAAATACTGCACGTCTGTGGAGGCTCTCAGTCGTACAGGAGTAGGAAAAGACGACAATGAGGTTAATATCTTACCTAAAGAAAATAGAGTCTTTGCTATTTTCGTAAAACAGCAACACCCTTCACTAAATTGCGAAGGTTTGATTTAGATCGTGCTTACAACAGACTTCTTACGGTGGTTACCACATAGGCTTAATCATGCTAATGAGGTGAAACCAGAAACAAGGATAGAAAAATAGGGGTAATCAGACTGGCTTCAGGGAGTGGTCCACTGCTCCCCCAAACTTAGAACAGACACCGATCAGAGCTGGGGTCCAGCACAAGGATCTATCAGAGCAGAAGTCTGGCAAGGCCACTACTGTCCACTAGACATATATGGCCAGGGTTAACAGTATAACTTTAGTTCCCTGACGAAGCTCTTCGGATGAGAAAAGCCATCATCTGTACTTCAAAGAAGTACAGATGATTGCTGAAGCAACCATTCCTCCATAAGAACAAATATCTTTCTTGATATTTTTAAGGACTTTCAGGTACATCTGGGGGGGAGCATCTCGAACCCTCATTCATGTGTCTTATTTTGCCGGTTGTGTTAGATACTTTAGCACTTTTTGCGAACAACGCTATAGAATAAACAAAATCCGCTCAATAACACTGTCGTGTTGTTTCCTGATTTACCCCACAGACCCTGGGCTACTTTTACACTTATCATTCTCACCACTGCTGTGTCGTCACGCCTTTGAAACCAAACACCCTTTCAACCCACGCACCCGCTGATCCTCTCTCCACCCTTTATTGGATAGGGATGTAAAAGTGATGCATTGTGGGAGACCGTAATCTAATCCCGATGCTGGGGGCGATGCATCCCGACGCGTGATTGGCCAATTTTTCTTAATAAAGCCACATCATCACCATCAACGTTTAGGCTTCCTCGAGACTCATGTCACACGCGTAAAGACACACACACACACACACACACACACACACACACACACACACACACAGTTACAACCTGTATTTGACACTTCTTTTTTGAAAGTCCTGTGTAGAAACTCATTCACAGATTTTATAGAAAATCCACACGCATTAATCCGCAGGATACTAAAAAGATTAGCAGGGAATGACATACACAGTGAGGGATATTGCTGTCAGGAATTTTGAGCCTTAAATGGGAAAAAATAGACCTGCATTATCAGGGCTCTTAAATGCACTTCGTTGGCACATGAACATGACAAGCACACTATCCGATAGAATATACACGGTATATGTTCTCCTGTGTTATGTATTGAAAAAAGCGTGGTACCGTCGCGGCTTGGAATTGAAGTGGATTTATTTGGGACAGGAGATGTGAGACAATCTCTTTTTGTTAATGTATGCTGCAGCTTTGTGTTTGCTTTCCAAAATTAGCTTGTAGCAGACGTGCATATTCCACCATGATTTTTCTGATGCACTGGTGAAAAGGAGGCTTTCATCCTCTCCTCTTTCATCTAGAACAGCTTCATGTAATAAAGTGTGTCTTGTACTCAAAAATCATAGAGTAGATGGGGAAAGTCGTTACGATTGCTCAACTGTTCATGTTTTTATGTTCCTGTTGTTATTTGGCTTTGTCTTGACTATTCTATCAATTCTACATTGATTCTCTTCCCACCTTCAAATCCCATCTCAAAACCCGGCGATTTTAAATTGTATTTTTTTTAAATTGCAATTGTATTTTATGTATTATTGTATCTGTTTTTTTCTATGCTTGTCTGTGACTGTTAAGTATCCTTGAGAGCTTTGAAAGGCGATTGAAAATAAAATGTATTATTATTATTATTATTATAGTAGTAGTAGTAGTAGTAGTAGTATTGTTGTTGTTGTGTGAAGCTGTTGTGAAAGTGCTATATAAATTAGGATTAATTGTATTGTTTTGTACCCAGCTGACCGGTTCAGGAAACCTTCAAAATAAGCCTCCCTAACCCAGTCAGGGCTGTAGATCATGGTGACGTCATGGTATAACCACGACCTGCAGGATCATTTCAGCCAACGTCACGAGATTAACAATTCTGAATTTGCACTGGGCCTCCGGTGTCTTTTTAATGAGAGCTGTTCTTGTTCCTGCGGGCTTGGCTAAACAGCGATGGAGTCACATTCACCCTGCACAAGTGTCACATTTTTTTTTTAATCCTTCAATGCCTCAGTGACCGGAAAGCTGCAGGGTTTATGCCAGGTTGCCTAGTTAGTCGGCGGGTGCATCATACACGTAAGACCATTAAATGCCTCCCTCAAATAGATCTCCTCATCGCACTTCAGAGAGACGTGAGCACATTCAAACTACTGTATTTTCAGCACTATAAGGCGCCCCGGCATATAAGGCGCAGGGTCATCTTTTGAAGAAAATGAAAACTTTTTTTTCTGCAGAAAATAAGATATTTGTAGTAATAAGGTGTGTGTTCATTTAATATCTTATTGATATAATATACAGTACACATTCTCAATAACATGCACTTTCAATAATATACACATTTAATATTTTTTACTTCAATAATTGTATATGTTGAATAAATGTGTGAAAAGGGAAGTTGAACCAATATCGAAATGCAATAAAACATATTCTGTCACAAATTCCTCCCATGAAGCTTCCCGTGTATATATTACTGTAAAAGCAAAAAGATTACGGCAATAACCAAGTGCATCAATTGCATCCATAAATAACAGAATACCAATCCCCTCAGTTAATCCTTTACACAGGTCATCACAAAGGAGAAAATCCCAGCACAGGGCAAAATTACAATTACATTTTTTTCTTCATCTGGAATAATCCTGAGATCACCTGAGATAACCCTGAGATCTATATATTTTTTTTTTGTTTCCGACATTATACAGTGTTTTTCATGGTGTGTTCAAAGGCTACCGAAGTCTAGAGTTCTAATGAGTTCAGTTTCAATCATCAAAAAACAAGGCGTGGTGAAACCCATTTGGGAAAGTTGGGAATAAAAACCGTGAGAATTCCACATTGTTTAATTTTTGAGGGGCGGTTTGCTGTTTTCATTTCAGATTTTCTGCCAGTGGTTCTACTTTAATAGGGTGTTCCTTTCAGTTCAATGTGGATGACGGTCAGCTTAATGTCACGCAATGTAAAAAGAGTGCTTTCTTTGTAAAACCACTTTCATCTTGTCTGGAGAATTCAAGGCCAGGGTGGCACTTGACTGATTGAACTGCAACAAAGAGAAAACAGAAGATACAATATTTGATCCTTGTTGAGTTGAGCTCGCTTGAGAAATGATTAGAGATGTCACGATTACATTGTTTTGCAACCAAGTCCAAGTCAGAGTCATTTGTCAAGTGTCAGGTAGGAGCATGTCGCCTACCCTGACAATGAATTGTTTAGAAAAAGAACAACTTCAAAGTCAAAACCTGACTTGAAATTGGTGAGTCGGTCTCATGGGTTCGGTGGATCCTCCACCACAGAGGTCCACCCCTCAGTCTAGTCTGCAGTTAGTAGGCAGTCATTGGAAGAAGGGTTCGGTGAATGAGCATATGAAACTGGTGGGGTTCGGTGCCTCCAACAAGATTAAGAACCACTGCCTTAAACCTCAGTTTCATTTTTATTCTGTCATAAGATAAGTGGTATTGATTCTAGTACAGTAAAGTCTCGTTATATCGATATTCAAGGGAATCCGAAAATATATCGATATAACCGGGACTATCGATATATCCGACCCTGTTTGCATGTAATTTTCTCCGTGCGTGCATAGAAATAGTATCGATATAACCGGGACTATCGATATATCCGATATCGATATAACGAGACTTTACTGTAATTGTAAATTGTTTTTCTCTTGTCAGGTCCTTGGGGGAGGTGCATGGGCAGCGATTGTGGCCCAGGAGGCAGTCAGAGCCGGGCGGTGTGGTGTGCCCATGTGGACGGCTGGACAACACTGCACACCAATTGTGACCAGGCGTTGCGTCCGTCGAACCAGAGGAACTGCTTTCGCGTGTGCGACTGGCACAAGGACTTGTACGACTGGCGTCTGGGCACCTGGAACCCATGCGTGTCTGTGGCCTCGAGGGCTTCTGGGGCTCCACGGCCCATCGTCTGCAGCGGGGGCGAGGAAGGTATTCAGACGCGAGAGGTCGGTTGCGCCCTCAAATCAGATGGGTCGCCTGCAGAGGATGCCATTTGCGAGTATTTCGAACCCCAGCCGCGCTTGGAGCAAGCCTGTCTGATCCCCTGCCCTCAAGACTGCGTTGTATCTGACTACTCCCCTTGGACGTCCTGCTCAAAAACCTGTGGGACGGGTCTTCGCAACCGAGTCAGAAGTGTTTTGGTCCCGCCACTTTTTGGCGGATCCATCTGTCCCAATCTGACCGAGTTCCAGTCTTGCAAAGTGGGGCCATGCTCTGGACCAGAGGGCATGCACAGCCTCAGGGTGGGCTCCTGGACATCCTGCATCCTGCCCCAGACCCGGACGACGCGCCAGGCCAAGCGGCGCAAGGGTAAAGGCCAGGGAAGTGGAGGAGCCAAAGATCCAGAAACCAGGGAACTAATCCAGAAGAAACGGACTAGGAACCGACTGAACCGGCAGGAAAGTTCTTCCTGGGATGTGCAAGTGGGATACCAGACCCGAGATGTCACCTGTGTTCACAGGAACAGCAGCTCGGTTCCACGCAAGTGAGTTTCACTTTTAGCTTTTTCGCCTTGTCAGATGTCATACTGTGATATCACTTTTCAGTGTTCTGCTACTCTCTCAAATTACTATGTTGCGCGTTGATGTCAAGCTGCAATATTCTGATCTGATGTAAGACTATGAAGTCATGCTACAATCTTGTCAAAGTATGTTTTTAAGCGACAATGTAGGGTACGATGTCATTCTACAATGTCACACAGAAACATTACACGATGATGTCACAGTGTGATGTCTTGGTATGTTCTCACGCTACAGTGTTATGACATAGTAATGTCATGCTACAAGTGTTTTGCTAAGATTTCGAGTAAAGATGTTATGCCACTGTTACATGACAATGCTGTGCCACTACGATATGATTCTATGTTATGTGAAATTGTTGGATTATGATCTTGGTCAGATATGATGGTACTTCTATGCTAGTCTACTTCGAGTCCCATGTCCAATGGGAACAATGTCGTCCAAAACAACAGAGTCAGGAGGATCAAATCCTTCAAAGTCCCTCGCAAGGATGCATGCGGGCCACAATTTTTTTCCATGCTGCTTTCAAGGATTGAAGGATAACATCCAGCCACGCCTTTTCTATCAGCTGAACACAATGATACTGTCACGTTCCGAGCGTGACAGGGATAGCTGACTCGTCGGAACGTCAATAAAGGGGGTTGGATCCCTAAGCAGGCGGCAGAGATGTAGGTGCTGGCAGAGATTTTATTACAACAAAAAAAAGTGCTCGTCCGATGATTCCACGGACCCGGAATAACGTGACAAAATAAACCACAAAAAGGGGTACACCGAGTAGCCGGGCGGGGGCGAACCGTTCAGCCTAACAAGCTCGGAAAATAGAATAACACACGGGGGTGGATTTAGCATATCGGCTAAATGCTAAATCGGACAAACGCACACCTCCTTCATATTTCTTAATGATCTCCTTCTTCTTCTGGAGGGGACTTCAACGTGGTGCTCAACCATGACCTAGATACAACTAGCACAAAGAAATCTAGATTACACATAACCAAGTACATTAACACACAAATAAAACAACTCGGGATAATAGATGTATGGAGGGACTCACACACACTAGACTACACACATTACTCCCATCCACACGCAATCTATGCTAGAATAGACTATTTTTTCATGAAGATTGAAGACAAACACCAAGGGGAAGAATGTCGGATTGGTGTCACAGATTTATCAGACCACAGTGCCGTTTATATGACAGTGAAATTGAACAGTAGAAGAAAAAACACAACTTGGAGATTGAACACATAGTTATTGAATGACAAGGAACTAGTACAGGAACTAAAGGGAGATATAATAAAATATAAGAAAGAAAATGATAATTGGGAAGTGAATCCAAATATTGTGTGGGATGCGCTGAAAGCAGTTATAAGAGGGAAATGTATCGCACATGCAATACATCGTAAAAAGACAAGACAAAAATTATATGAAACCTTAACAAGACAATTGAAAGAACCCGAAAACCAACATAAAACAACAAACAATACAGAGATATTAACAAAGATTACAGAAACCAAAAGGGAAATAAATTGAATATTACTAACAGAAATGCAAAAAAGAGCACGTTTTGTCAAACAGATTTACTATCAAGGAGGACCCAAAGCAAATACATTACTGTCAAGAAGGTTGAGGACACAACAAGAGCTAAACACAATACACAAGAATCGGTGCCCCAAAACTAATACAATATTAAAAGAACCAAAGGAAATAGAGGAAGCATTTGAGCAGTACTATAAAACTTTCTATACACAACCGAAGGCAGCAGATGAGGAGAGAATGTTTGGACGGTCTGAAATTACCCTCGATCAGGGAAAAAGATAATGACTTCCTGAACTCTGAGATAACGGAAAAAGAATTGGAGGTCGCGATCAATGGAACAAAAAATGGTAAAGCTGTGGGTAGTGATGGCTTGCCCTCAGAGTTCTACAAGATATTTAGACAAGAACTAGGCCCACTTTTGTTATCTTCACTCAGATATACCATGAAGGGCAAAATTCCCCCATCATGGAAAGAGGCAATCATCTCTATAATACCAAAAGAGGGTGAAAATAAAGAGTTATGCAGTAGCTACAGACCAATATCCATACTTAATGTCGACTATAAAATATATACTTCGATTATGTCGAAAAGATATGAGTCATTCATTCATGTCTGATGTTATCAATAGAGAACAGATGGGTTTTATTAAAAATAGACAGGCCCAGGTTTATATAAGAAAAACTATACACATAGTGGAGGCGATCCATAAGGCAGGAACAAGTGCAATGTTGGTGAGCATGGATGCAGAAAAGGCATTTGATAGTGTCCGCTGGGCCTATCTATACAAAGTCATGGGATAATTTGGCTTTAACAAAGATGCAATTAGAAATATAAAAACATGGTATAATGGGCAAACTGCAAGAGTGAAAGCAAATGGCAGCTTGACGGACCGAATAATACTAGAAAGATCGACAAGACAAGGATGTTGTCTCTCGCCAACATTATTCAATATCTTCATTGAACCCCCAGCGCAAGCAATCAGACAGAACCACAACATCAAGGGTGTGGAGATGAGACACTCGGAACATAAACTCAGCCTTTTTGCTGATGATCTGAGAGCATATTTGATACAACCGGAAGATAGCCTCCCGATACTAATGCAACAACTAGAGGAATATGATCATTACTCAGGATATAGACTTAATGTGACAAAAACACAAATCTTAGCACTATAATACATTCCATCAAAGTCAATTAAAGGACAACCGACGTCTCCAGACAAGTTGTGTCCATAATTTGTCAAATGGCTTCAAATGACTTCTACTGAGTGTATTTTAGAAAGATTCCATCGCATATAGCTATATTTTACGTTTTAAGACTCGTGCTGAACATTCAGGAAGTCTTGTTTTTGAGTTGGTGACGAGTCCTCACGTTACGTCATGAAAGGACCCCCCCCCCCCCCCCCGACCGACAAAAAGACACATTGTAGCAGTCCTTCATCACGTCAATGTATTTTGCTGTACTGTTTATCTGAAAACCTTGATGTTACACCCAAAAGCCGCCAGCAGAGGGAGTCCAAGCTCCATGAATCAGAATCAGAATCAGAATCAGAATCATCTTTATTGCCAAGTATGTAGAACACACAAGGAATTTGTTTCCGGTAGAACACGCTGCACTAGTATCGTTGTCAAAAAAAAACTGCTAAGTGGCACTATAAGGAAAGGAAAGGAAAGGAATCTATCAGCCTGTGGAAACGGGCTGATTCATTCCTCACGAGAGCTGGTCGCCATTTTTGGGTGCGACATTCCCCCCTGCCCGTTTGCCTCAAAATGACACAGAATAAATTATTTAATCGATTGCAAACATGTATGCTTTCCTCTTCAGAACTATTTGAATCATATTCATAACTGGATGTGTAACAAGAAAGCATATTCTCTGAATCTGAAGCTATTGTTTTTATTCTCCAGCAATGCAAGACGTCTTGGCATGACGTCACGAACTGGGGGCGGGACTTTCTGAAAATGCCCAATTCGCAGCTCAATTTTTTGCAGATTTTGGACACTTTAAGTCATTTTTATTGGTGTTTTGCATTTGAATGAAAATATCATACTGCGTGTTTTGGGTATTTTAGATGCTATAAAACGTTTTTCTGATGTCAGTTAAAAAAAACAAAAAAGTGACGCCGTTTGTCCTTTAAGGGAAAATACAAATTAAGGTGGGATGCTGAAAGGGTAAACTATCTCGGCGTGTACATCACAAAGCACAGAGACAAACTGTTTGCACCTAACTATACAAAGATTAACCAAGCCATCAAAGCAGACCTGGGGAGATGGTCAACACCCATCCTAGATTTAACATCCAGGATGGAAATAGTGAAAATAAATATTCTTCCGAGGTTGCTATACCTCTAGCAGTCGCTACAAATACCCATACCACGAAAACAATTTGTGGAATGGGACAAACTGACCATAAGATTTATCTGGGGAGGTAAGCGACCAAGGATTAGACCAGGGGTGGGCAAACTTTTTGATTCGCGGGCCGCATTGGGTTCTAAAATTTGACAGAGGGGCCGGGCCAGGAGCATTTGGAGGGAGTGTTTGGGCCGGAAATACTAAACCTAAAGAATTAAAGGACAACCGACGCCACCGGACAAGTTATGTCCATAATTTATAATATCACTTCAAATGACTTCGACTGGGCATATTTTACAAAGATTCCACCGCATATAGCTATAGTTTAAGTTTTAAGACTTGCGCTGAATATTCATGAAGTCTTGTTTTCGAGTTGATGACGATCCCCATGTGACGTCACGTTTGGATCGCCCCTGACCGAGAAAGTGACACACAATGCATTTTGGGTACTTTGTTTGGTCTGAAAACTTCGTGTTGATCCGTGTTGGTGGCGAAATTAGAAGGAAAACATAAATAATGCCATGGTAAATCGTTGTGTGTTGCACCAAGACAACTATTTGATATTCGCTGACAAATCAACCCATTTCCAACGGAGCTTGGGCGCAATCTTCTGCTTTTTCTGGGTGCTACATTGCTGTCATTGACGGCTCGAATTGATATGGGAGGACTCCTTGAATCAATTGAAAACATTTATGCTTTCCTCTTCAGAACTATTTGAATCATATTCATAACTGGATGAGTAAAGAGAAAGCATCTTCTCCGAATCTGAAGCCATTGTTTTGATTCTCGAGCAAGGCAAGACGTCTTGGCGTGACGTCACGAACAAGGGGGTGGGACCTTCTGAAACTGGTCATTTCCGGATTCATTTTGAAGTCATTTTTATTGGTGTTTTTCATTTAACTAAAAATATCAGCCTGCCTGATTTGGGTATTTTAGATGCTATAAAACATTTTTCTGATGTCAGTCGGAAACAAAAAAAAAAAAATGGTGCCGGTTGTCCTTCAAATGTAGTGTGTACAACCTCATAGCACAGTAAGAACACTACAACCCAATTTATTAACTGTCTTTCAAATGTGAAAAATATCCCCGATTAGTTAATAAATTCGTCTCAAGGAATATGGCGTTTACATACTATTTCGCAGATACTTGGAGGAGGAAATGGAAATAGATTAAAATAACATATGCACTGTGAATTATCAAGATTGCGTCTGTTTTTAATAAGTTTTCATTGAAGGGGCAAAGTTAAAGAAATCAATATTTATTGAAAAATGGAATCACTTTCAACATTCAAAACGTATTACACAACGAAATATTCAAGCTCAATAATACCTACTTGTGTTAAATTCCGCCAAATCATAGATGGTTTGTCCTGCGCGCTCAACAAACTCTCCACTGACGCTCTCGCCTTCACGCGCAAACAGTACACGTGTACCGTCGCCGAGCACACAGACGGAGGCTACCTGCAGTTGAAATTTGCATACTCGGCACGGCAGCCAATCAGAAGCCTGCTTCTCTCTTCCGGACTTTCGCAAGCGTTACAAAGTCGTGCAATTGCATGTCATTTTCCAAAATAGATGCACAGAACCTCAGCCCAGAAGAAAGATTCAAAAGAAGCTGACAACATATGTGACGCTACAAAACGTAAATTTACATTAAAACCGTGACTGTAAAGTGTACGTGAGACTTATGAAAGGGGCTTAGTGGCTCGTAGGAAGCAATGCAAACGTTGCATTGTACACCACAATGACAATCGACTACTGCAGCAAAATCTACAGCCATGCCCATTTACCGTAAACTAAGGACGGTAGTATTTGTAGTAGGTACATTCTTGATTTTAAAAAAAACTTTACTTTGTGCCAATGTTTTTAATGTGATTTGTTGTTTCATCGTTTTTTAAGTTGTGAAAAATGGGGCAGGACACTTTTCACTTACCTGCCCTGTTGTCTGCTAACTTTTTGTCATGAGTTTCAGGCACTGTTTTTACTATACTTTGGGCAAGTTCGGCGGGCCGGATTAAAAACCCTAACGGGCCGTATGTGGCCCGCGGGCCGTAGTTTGCCCATATCTGGATTAGACTGATGACTTTACAGTTACCAAAAGAAAAGGGTGGATTGGGGTTACCAAATTTTAAATATTACTACGGGGCAGCACAGCTCAGAGCAGTTACATGTTGGTGTAATGGCGAGTATCAAGCCAAATGGAAAGAAATTGAAGAAACAAAAGAGGGTTACCCAATTCAAACACTGCTGGGGGACAGATGACTGTTCCGGAAAATGGAGGACTCGATGGACCCATTAACAAAATTAACCTTGAATATCTGGTATACCATAATAAAAGAAAATAAACTAGAAAAAGAAGCAAAAATTCTGAGGTGGCTATCATATGACAGAGACTTTCAACCAGGAAAAAAACGATGGCTTCAAGAGATGGGAAAGGAGAGGTATCACAGCAATGAGTACGATAATAGAAAAAGGGGAAATACCGACCTTCCAAAAAATAAAACAGATGTTTCACTTAGATAGGAGTGACCACCTCCGATATCTAAAAGTAAGGGATTACTATACAAAAGCAATAAAAATGGATACGTCAACTAAAAGAAATGACATAATACAGATAATGATAGATGCGTATAAATGAAGGAAAAATAAAGTAACCTCATCCCTTTACAAAGGGCTCCTGTTGAACAGAGGGAATTCAACTCTATACATAAAAAAATAAATGGAAAAAGGAACTTCAAACCAACATAACAAAGGAAGAATGGTCAAATATGTGCAAAATACAACAATCAACAACCACTTTGAGACATTGGAGAGAATTTGGTTGGAAGAATATCATAAGATTTTTTACGACCCCGGAGATGACCGGGAAATATAAATCGGGACAGAACAAGTGCTGGCGGCTATGTGGACAGGAAAGAAATGTAGATCACGCACACATACGTATTTTGGAAATGTCAAAAGTTGAAAGGTTATTGGGAAGAAGTTTGGAGAGAACTGAAAAAGATAATTGGCTATGAAATACCAAAGACCAACTTGGTGATGTATCTAGCTGACCTAAATCAAGAAAACGTGCAAACAAGAGATGAGTACTTGAGAAAGGTGTTGCTGATAGCCAGCAAGAAAGCCATAACAAGAAAATTGTTTAAAACTGACCCACCAACAAAGAACTAATGGATCGGAATAGTGGAAGAGATATTTGAGTTGGATAGGTTCACACACATATTGAGGGTCCACGCGGGGAAGTTTAAAACAAGATGGGAAAAATGGGATGAATATAAAAAAACAATCAAAAGAAATGAATGAACGACACCACAAACCAGACAGTCAAGATAGCTCACGAATATAAATCCAAAATAGGGGAAATTTGCCATTATCGATCACTTTTTTTTTTTTTGCTTTATTGTTATTGCTGTGTTTTATTTTTGTTGATTGGTTGTTTTCATTGTTGAATAATTTGCAGTTACAAAATGATGTTGTTATACAAATTGGCCACAAGGCATTCTGTATTCAAATGTTCAATTTCAAATGGTTTTAAATGTTATAAAAATAATAAAGATGCAAGTTACAAAAAAAATAGCTTAGATGCTAGGGTACCGTCCTGGGATATGGAGTTAGTAGGCTGTGGTGTTATTCGACAACCGTGGGCTCCACTTTTCTATTTGATTCTACTATTTTACTCTGCTTTGTTATCCCACAATGGTAAAATATCCCACAATGATGAAAGTTGACCATTGCTTTGCGTAAATAGTATAACGTGGTCATATATGATGATGAAGCACTTTTTCCGTTTCTTCTTCTCGATGGAAGCTCCACAGTGTCTGCCAGTGTTTCCCAGCACTGTTTTCTCTGCTCTTCAATCTCCAGGAAAGCTTTTGCGAGCGAGTGTGCATTCTCATGTGCCTCCGTTCATGCATCCCGGTGGTGAAGGATGCGATGTGATGTATTATAAAGTAAACTTGTTCATTCATGCTTCTTGTCAGCGACGCCCATCACAAGTTTCAAAGAACACGCAGTCGCGCAGCCTACCACACTATGAATATTCATCCGTCCTCTGCCGGCCTTGTTGATTCCTCAAGCTGATATACTAGTCACTTTTGTGTTTCCGCATCTTTGGCAAAAAGTGCAGAAAACTTCACACTAGCAGCATACGCCGATGACACCATTTCTGACATGTTCAGACAGCCAGATATTTTATCATTGACACTATTCCATCAACTTTAGGTGAGGCTATTTTGGGGGGCGATTTTCACAATACACCCAGTTTATATACAATACTATACTCCCAGCTCTACGCGACGGCACCAGTAGTGTGTTGGCATCTGCTGCATAGTGACTAGCAAGCCTCATTAGCATCGACTGTGGCTCTCCGTGTGGAACTCACATTATCGTTTGAGGGTCTAAACTACATTTACTAAAAGTCCCCCATTCCGCAATCCCACTTCCTTTCGTCCCCCGGGAGGTGCAGAGAGTCATTAGAAATGTTCGAAACGAAAGCAGATGACTTCTCAGATCAGACTTTTCTTCCCCCTGGAGGGTGCGCAGCTGACGAGCTATTAGTGTTAATTCCACCGCTGTGTCATTTGGAAAGCTCTCGTTTAGGCGGCTCATCCCATGCACAAGACACATTATGTTAAAAACAGCTATATAGTGTTGTTTGAAATGGATATGTTTCCACAGTACTTATTTGTAATGTTTTGCTATGATGCTAGGCTACGTTGATACGCTACAAATTGTGTCAAAAAGCCAAAGAAAAATAAAAAACGTGTCATACTTTTGTGTTGTCTACAGCATGTGCACACCGAGGGAAGCGCCCTTGACCATCCAATCGTGCGTGCTACCCAGAGACTGCCAGCTGAGCGACTGGAGCAATTGGTCAGCCTGCACCAAAACCTGCTCGGACTCGGACTTGCCCGGCAGTTGGCGACAGCGCCAAAGAGAAGTCCTGCAATTCCCCACGGGCGAAGGGACTGAGTGCCCGACGCTGAATGAGAGAGAGCCCTGTGAGCCTCAGGGAGATGTCGTGATGCCCTGTGCCGTGTGAGTGTTGGCTTGGAGCTCTCTCACTGACTTCAAATCAGATTGATGTGAAACGTTATCAGACGAGAGGGGCATTCAGATGTGTAATTTAAATCTCGGTGATAGTGTTAGATTGGATTTGCATTATTAATCTGAATCTAATCTCATAAAATGTGACCTCGGAATTTACCAGTAGAGGTGTGGCTGGCTGATTGAAACTGGCAAGCAGTCTTGAAGCTAGCCAGTGTTACATTTTTATTTATTATTGCAAATAAACAGATTGCATTATATTCAAGAGTCATTGTATCACATTCGGGAGTCTAACAAGATATCGAGCAGTCCAGCAGACATGGTGATTTATGATCTTCAAAACACTGTCTGACTTGTCTTGTCATCAGCTATGCCTGGAGGACCACCGCATGGTCTGAATGCCGTGTGGACTTGCTGCTGGGCCAGCAAGATCGACGCCGCGCCAACTTGACTGGACTCTGTGGTGGGGGTCTACAGACCAGAGAGATCTACTGCGTTCAAGCCAATGCCGAGCTCCTCAAGTATGTCAGTGACTTCCAAGAGAAAGACCAAGGTAAAAACAGAAGTAGCTTAGTTCATTTTGAAAAAATAGGAGCATCTGCAGGGGGGTGTTATAGTCTCCCAGAAAGTCAATGAGTTCCACCATCTCTTAATCTAGCATCAGCAAATGCAAAACACACGCAGCAACTGACCTCGACATTGTATATGTCGACATTTCCAGTATGAAATCGGACTGACCACAAATTTGTTGTTTTTGTTGTGCCTGACTTATATGACTCTGATTGCAATGATGGTTTTACAAAAAGATCTTGATATGGCGTCAATCTTGACTTGCAATTCTACAGATAGAACTTTCCTGATTGACTTGGGCTTGATATCCCACCATGCTTGATCCCCATCCCTTTTATGTGTAGCAAATAGCTAACGGCTAGTAGCTTGCGTAGTTAGCCTAGCTCGTAGTTAATACGTACAATCTGCCCCTATTATTCCAGTGAGTCAAACCCAAGGACAACAGAAACCTAGCTCTCCCCCACTCCTCTCTGTGTCCTTCCACGTCACAGGTAGGTAGTCTGCTTTAAATACTCCTTACCATCAGTATTCCTTTTCGTTTCCTGTGCATCTGAGCATTCACGCAAACTCTCAGAGTATTCATTGGACCACTGTGAGCAAGATCAGACATGCACATGGCGACTAAACGAGTATCATACCGAATCTAAACCTAAGACAACAACAGGTTACATTAGAGGTCACCCACCAACATTGCACCAAAAAGACCCTGAGGACCATGAATAGCCTGTTCTAAAAATAGCTCAGCAGTGATTAGAGATTATTTTCTAGAAATGTTGTTGAAGTGATTAGATTTGGTGTGTTAAAATGTAGGGGGGCCAACCTTGGCAGACGTTCTTAACATATACCGTAACAGCAATTCATTTTAATAAATCGATTCACACTGAACTTTAAAAACAGCCACTGTCTCTTTACAAATGAGGCAAACGCAGTTGTTACATATGTTACGTATGAACACATACTCCAATTCCCACCCATCTTTGAACCCTCGCAGTAAACTTTGCTCCTTTTGTTAATTGTCACCATTTTAGAAAATTATGCGGCTCATTTACTTAATTAACTCATTCCCTGCTGGACGTGCAAAAATATGTCCACTGCAGTGCCAGGGTTTTTGTCATTTTCACTCAAATTCCAGGACCCACAGAATATTAAGTTTTAGGACTAAATAAACATTCAATGCCGCGTAAGAAACCTATGACTCTCTTCTTTCAGCAGAAAAAAAAGATTGAATTCCTAAATTATATGAGTTTGGAGTTATATGAGCTTGAAATGGGGGTGGCTGTCCAAAATAAAATGCAATGCATATATATTGGTTGATATCGCGCTTTAACAACAGCTGAAGGAAGGAAAAAAACATTGCCAGATTTCTGGCCAGCGCTTTATCGGCACCCAAACAAGAAAAACAAACCAGAACAAATTTGGGAATGATGCTCTACATAAATATATTCAAGTCCCCAATGAATTATTGAATGGCAGTGAATGAGTTAATAATACTAATTTTCTGTTCCTAATTGAGCCTCTAGATGGCAGCACTTAGCACACACAAGGCAGCAATACTGCCTAATGTATTAATTGTACATGTGGGCCAGATGTTATACATTTTATGACGGAGGGTGCGGGCCGGATGAAAATTGACCACGGGCCGCATTTGGCCCCCGGGCCGAACTTTGGGCATTCCTGCGATAAGTGAATAGAAATGTTAAATATAAAATCTTTTTCCTATGGTTGTCTGTGACTGTAGTGTCTTTGACAGCTTTGAAAGGTGATTGAAAATAAAATGTATTATTATTATTATTATTATTATTATTACAATATTACATAAATAAAATCAGCTCTTGTTTGTTACTTTCATTTCAGCACACAGGTCACACTCTAATCTGTATAAATACGGTTCTACTAATAAAAAATTGAAAATACAGTAAAGTCTCGTTATATCGATATTCAAGGGAGTCCAAAAAAATATTGATATAACCGGGACTATCGATATATCCGACCCTGTTTGCATGTAATTTTCTCCGTGCGTGCATAGAAATAGTATCGATATAACCGGGACTATCGATATATCCGATATCGATATAACGAGACTTTACTGTATATCATTTTGAAATGTCACGTGTGCTCAAATGCGCAGCTTCAAGGGTACGTTGCTCTTCTTCCTCTTCACCTCTAAACTCCCCTCGTCCTCCTGTTTCTTCCCCACTTTCTGTTCCTTCTTCTCCTCCACTTCTTCCTCATCTTTCTCCTCTGTAACCTCATTATCTTGTCCTACTTTTCCTCTTTCCTCCTCCTCCTTTTACTCTTCCACATCTTGCTCCCCCACTTTCTCTCTTCCTTGCCCTTTTTCTTCTTGTCCCCTCCTCCTCTTCCTCATTTTTTCCCCCTTGTCTTCCTTGTGCCCCTTCTTGCTCTTCCTCGCCATTGCTTTTTACTCCTTGTGTTCCTCTTCCACCCTTTCATCTTCCTCCCCAGTTTCTCCTTCCTTGTCTTTCTCATTCACTTTTTGATGTTCCTCTTTTTCCTCCCATCGTACTTTTCCTCCAGCCGTGACTTTCCTCCCCGTACTCATTAAACTTTTCCTCATGCTCCTCGGAGTCTGCCCTTCACCTTCCTTTTTCCTCCCCTTTTCTCTTCCCTGCTCTTTCTCATGTCTGTGAGCGTTCCAGGAAGTCATTATTACAGTTCCTGACACCCGATCCTCGCCACTGCTCCGTCATACACAACTCATTTTTATTCCTGTCCTCTCAACTCCTTTGCCTTTTGCTCATAACGCTCCTCCTCCTCTATTTCATTTTTTATGTTATTAACAGCTTTTTTTATATCTTTGGGTCTGCACAGTTTCTAGCACACGTGTGTGTGTGTGGATGTTTTTCTATCGCAAGTTTCGTATTGTCGAAATGTGTTGACTAAATTGCATCTGAACTTTTTTTAAAGCACGAACAATTCAAATTCATCATCAGAACGGCATAGCTCTGGCTCTTGATGATTTCTACATTTTTCTTTGATGTGTTGGTGTGAGCAAAAGTGTTTGCCAAGCAAAACACGTCTACACACATATGAGGCCATTTCATTACAAAATTTCTTTTATGGATGATGAAAAGGGAATTGGGCCACCCAAAAACACTGTTGTGCGGCGAGACAGCAAGCAGGTGGAAAGATGATAAAAGTTCAGTCAGCCAGATCCAGGAAGGATATTTTGAGGTTTCTTTATTTGAAGTTGCAATGGATGTCGGTTTTCGGCAGACCACAGGTAACACTGCTCTCCAGGCTGTCCTTTCTCCCTCTTCTTCCTCCTCGAAGTGACTGGCTCAGTCTGGTTTTAAAGGTGCTTCTGGCCAATCAGGTCCCAGCGGCAATTGGCCGTTCCCAGGTGGTTGCAATCACCTTCTCAGAGTCAATTACAAAGGAAGGACAAAGGAGTCCAAGATGGCGCCCGAGTAGGCAGCCGTCAGCAAGTGCTCTGATGAGCCTGCTTTTTTTGTTGTTTTTGTCCTGTTTTTGTGTTTTCTTTTGTCACTTTGTGTTGTTGTGCGTCGTGTGGAACGGATATGGATTGTTTTTCAGCATTTTTGACCAAGCCATTCATCAAGGAGGAGACTGTGCTGAGCGGTTGCACCTTTTCGGCAGCATGGATATGCCAGTACTGTTTTTGAATGGGAGGAATGTCGGTGCCATTCGACTGTCATCGCTGGACACCAAAGGGGCCATCGTGTTTTTTTGCGCCTGTAATGGGCAGCATCTTCACAGCCCGCTTTGTGGATGCTACAGCTGCGTGTTTGCTTTCAACATTTAGCTTGTAGTCGATGTGCACATTCCACCATGATGTCCCTGATCCATTGGTGAAGAGATGCTTTGATCCGCTCCTCTTTCATCTGGAACTGCTTTATGTAACAAAGAAGGTACAGAAAGTGCTTAAGAATGAATGTCTCTCTGTGTCTTTGTTTTGTCATGTTATTTGTTATGTATTTATTTTTTGTTCTTTTGACTTCAAGACGGCGCCGCGAGAGTGGCTGCCTTTCCAGCAGCTCCTGTGTTTTGCTTTTCTACTTTCATTTCTTTCATAACTTTACTGCTGTGAAATGTAAATTTCTCCACTGCGAGACTAATAAAGGCAAATCCAATCCAATTAGTGGTCAGCCAACTCTACTGTTTTGGATGGGGAGAAATGCTCACCTTTCTCCCATCCAAAATCCAGACAACACAAAATTATTTAACATTTCTTTTGGCATCATGACAAACACATCAAAAAACAACAAGACAAGATGTCAACCAAGCAATATTTTTTCTTGCACTCTCTTGAGCACAAAAAAGCAAAGATGTGAGTTTTTATGCAAACTGTCAAATTGTCTTTTCCCATATCCATCCATCTTCTGCCGCTTATCCGGAGTCGGGTAGCGGGGTTAGCAGCTTCAGTAGGGAAACCCGGACCTCCCTCTCCCTAGCCACTTCTTCCAGCTCTTCCTGGCAGATCCCAAGGTGTTCTCAGTCCACCTGAGTGACATAGCATCTCCAGCATGTCCTCGGTCGTTCTCGGGGTCTTCTGTCAGTGAGGCATGCCTGGAACACCTCACATGGGAGGTGACCAGTAGGCATCCTAATCAGATGCCCGAGACCCCTCATCTGGCTCCTCTCTATGTGGAGGAGAAGCGCTCTGAGCTCCTCCTGGATGACCGAGCTTCTCAGCTTGTCTCGAAGGGAGAGCCCAGACACCCTATGGAGAAAGCTCATTTCGGCCTCTGATCTCGTTCATTCGGTCACGACCTACAGTTCGTGACAATAGACAAGGTTTGGGACGTAGATCCCATTTTCCTATTTAAATGAATGGAAATGCTATTAATCTGTTCCAGCTTTCTATAAAACCCCAACACAAATATCTAAGATGTTGTAAATATTGTTTGGGATCTATCCAGGTTGTTTGTGGCACAGTTGTGTGCTATTGTAAGAAAAGAAGTTTAGATGTGATTGCGACGGTATTAAAGTGGGTTAAGACCCCATTCTAGACCCACACAACAAATGAACTGCGCACAACTGGTTCAGGTCATATGCAAATGAGCTTTCGAAGCTGTCTGTTGAAATAAGTAGAAACAAAGCAGATGCTTGTTTGGAGTGTTTCCTTAACGAGGCATGGATTAACGGGGGGCTCCATAAACCGCTGCTTAACGTGTGTGTGTGTGTGTGTGTGTGTGTGTGTGTGTGTGTGTGTGTGTGTGTGTGTGTGTGTGTGTGTGTGTGTGTGTGTGTGTGTGTGTGTGTGTGTGTGTGTGTGTGTGTGTGTGTGTGTGTGTGTGTGTGTGTGTGTGTGTGTGTGTGTGTGTGTGTGTGTGTGTGTGCGCGCGCACGTGTGTTAGGAGGAATTATTTATAAATGCAATTGGCCTCTTTGCATTTCAAAAGCCCCCCACTTGACTTCTGTGCAAGGATTTTTAATTCAGGTCTTCCGATTTTTAAGCTTCTGCATGTCTTGCAGGATTACCAGTTTATATTATTTTTTTTCTCGCCATTCGTCGAAATATTATGCACTGTGTGGAGCAAAGTGGTGATCAGCATTTCTTCCTCGCCTGCTTTGAGAAATATTTCATGTTTCAAGAACAGCACAGTTGGATTTTAAATAGCACTTTTTTAAATGGGAAATTATCAAAATATGAATATGTGGCTCATCATAAAGTCTGTACAGGCCATGTTTTGAAGTGTTACTTGAAAATTATTAACCATCAAAGACATGGAAAAGATTATTTTTGCACCTATCCCTCCTCATCTTCCTTTTCCTTCACTTTTTCTTTACTTTTCGTCTTCCTCAGTTTTTTATGTTCTCTTCGCCCTTGTTTTTTTGGACCTCTTTTTTTGTTTCCCGCTTTATTCCCGTTCCTCTCCTTTCTGTTCCTTCCTCTTACATTTTCCTCTTCATCATCCTACTCTTCGTCTTTTTCCCCTCCCTCTCCTCTGCTTTCTATTCTTTATTCTTATTTCCTCACTATCCACTTTTTTCCTGCTATGCTCGGGAATAATCCTTCTCTTCCTACTTCCGTCTCACCTCTTCCCATTTTCCACTTCCTGTGATCCTCCTCATCCTCCCATTCTTCCTCCCCAAATTCCGCGGTTTATCCACAAATGATGTAAAACGAGGGAGACAGAATTAAACGAAACAAGAATTGAACCAATCCTTCTGTATCTCACCACTGGAACAAACTATTAGCTGTAAGAAAATTGTAGATGTTTTGTTTACATTCAAACAGGTTTCAACTATAAAGGGATTTTTCAGTTCTACTTGAATGTTACTAAGCACTTTAAATGATTCACATAGTCGTTTCACTTTTTTCAGTGCAGTAAAGAGTTGGGTTGGATTGGATTAGCCTTTAATAGTCGTAAATCCGCTTCAATTCCAAGCCGCGACAGTTCCACATACCCATTGACGCCGTGCGCCAACACTCCTTCTCAGCGCGCGATTCTCAAGCCATGCATCCATCCAGCCGCAGACTGTCCAACAGCACCGACCTTTTCGCTGAACAAAGCGGGGTTGTGAAAATGCAAAAAAAGCTAAATCGCCCCAGAGCTGGCTAGCCATCAGAGTCAAATGGCAACAACATTGGATTGGATTGGATATGCCTTTATTAGTCTCACAGTGGAGAAATTTACATTTCACAGCAGCAAAGTGATGAAAGGAATGAAAGTAGAAAAACATTCCTACGAATCACAAAAGTGCTGGCATATTCATGCTGCCAAAAACGCTCAACTGCTCCTTGATGTATGTTGTGGCCAAAAACGCTGAAAAACGATCCGTGTCCGTTCCACATGACACACAACAACTCAAAAGAAAAAACAAAAACAACAAGAAAAGCAAGGCTTGTAAGAGCACTTGCTGAAGGCTGCCTATTTGGGCGCCATCTTGGACAGAGTTATTACATAAGCTATCAAACTAATTGCATCTTTTTTTTATCTTGATAGCGGCGAGCCCGGTGGAGAACCGTATGTGCAGAGGTTCCGTTCCTGATCGGTCACAGCTCTGCCAGTTGACCTGTCCCGTCGAGTGCCAAGTGTCACCCTGGGGTGCATGGGGGCCATGCACCTTTGAGAGCTGCGATGACGAACAGTCAGCCAAGAAAGGTGAATTCATTTGTGAAGCAGCATTAGGCTCACTATTTGTGGCATTGTGTTTCCTGTAAGTGCAGGTATATGCGGTGTCTCCTTTTTTCTTGCAATAAGATAAAGCAGAATCACCGCTCGTAAAATATTTAGTGTTCACTTTTTACACTGTCCTGAAAGGCTTACAGACTTGACTTATGGCACTGCCATAAACTTTATTGAAAATTAACGTGCAATCTTTATGACGCAGAGAGAAGACTGTAACTCTGCTAAAATATTCTCAGAAAAACTCCTGAGAATCCCAGACAGATGCAAATGTATCGTCGTGGGTCTTGGAATTTTAATTCATCTGAACAGATGGCGTCAAAGTACACTGAGCTTCTGAAGTCCACTTTTAGCCAAACATGTATGGTAAAGTCACTCAAGACTCAAATTTGTTAGGCGCCACGGGCAGACACAATGAACTCAGAATTGAGTTATTGCCAGTAAGAGGGGACAGGATCCAAAAGGCAGTCAGAGAAACCAAATTGTGGTGTACTGAAAGCCTTTAACAACAGCGAGGCAACATCGAGTACGGCAGAGAAGATACAAACTGGTTACAGGTGGCTCTTTAAAACGGCCTTTATGCTACGAGGGGTTGAGTGTGGCTGACGAGGTGAAGACTGGCAGGTGTGTAGTCAGGTGCAATGATTGGAGAGATCGGATCACTCTGAAAAAACAATGTAGAAACAAAAACATCTGTTGAACTTCACGTGTCTTCAAATGGACCCTGGTGTGTATTAGAAATCATGTTAACTTTACTGAATGCTGTCTTGATGATTGGGAAAATGTTTTCCAGAGTCATTGAAAACCCATCATAAGACTAATTTATTTTAGTTTAGATTCCTTCGTTGTTAGAAACTCATGTAATGTACTTGTAATTTACTGGACTCCAATCACAAGGTTGGTAAAGGCGTCAAATGTAGCTTGATGCTGATGATCCTGCAGCGGCACCCTATTAAATTATCCATGTCTGTATTCCAACAGGATTCAAACTGAGAAAGCGCCAGATCACCAACAAGCCCACAGGTGACCCCGCCAACTGCCCGCATCTGGTTGAGGCACTACCCTGCGACCAGCCCAGTTGCTACAACTGGCGACCGGTTGGCCTGGACCGCTGCGTTCCCGTAGAGCAAAAGCGGTGCGGGCCCGGAACGCAGTTGGTCCGGGTCCAGTGTGTCAACAACAACGGTATGGTCACGCCCTTTGGTATTTGATATTTAGGTTTTAGCAAAATCCTTTGATTGATCTATTTGGAAGTTTGTTAGAAAACTTACGTTTAGCTCCATGATGCTAAATTCATTTGATTCTCAATTTGTCTTTGTGTACAACAGGTGAATGAAACACTATAATTGGTCTTGATATTTATGAAAATATCGACTGAAGGTTCTAAACGGTTAGTAGACATTTGTGAGTGACAGCTAATGGCTCGCTGGCTATCGAGCTAGGTATTAGTGATTTAACTGGCTAACTAGTTAGCTATTAGCTATCTGTTAGCTAACTAGTTAGCTTTCTATCTATTTAAATTATTCCAGGTTGAGTGAACGCTGGCGCGTGTGGCTGCCGCTGCTGAGCCACAGAAAAACGTATCCTGTGACTGTAAAGTGACCTTGAACGTTTTGAAAAGCGCTTATAAATGAAATGTATTATTATTATCATTATTATTATTATTAATTCTTGGGAATGGGCTTGAAAAAGTCTACCTTGCTTTGGTGATTTTTATGCATGACACATTTTCCTCGACTGTCCACCCACCATCACGCTGAGTTGGAGCTCCTCCCTTCCACAAGCAATTAACTTGACTTTACCACTAAATCAAATCATCCTCTAAGCGAATCTCCCATCTTGTGACTTTTATCACAACATTTTCCTTTACCGGTCGTTTTGTTTTATTTCGTCCCATGAAAGAATCACCACCGTCGGTGTCATTTACTTGTAAATGTTAGCACCTGTCACTTAAATGAATTGCTAACTGATGCTTCCAGGAGAGAGACAACTCGCTATGATTGATCCACCTGCCTCCGATCCCCCGTCTTTCGGCCGAAAATTGATTTTCTTCTTCTTTTGTCCCCACACCCACACCTTTTCCACTAAAAGAGAAAAGGTCAAAATAAATGTCGTCTTCATGTTCAGGTGAGCCGGTGGACGAGAGCCTGTGCTCATCCACGCCGCCTCCGGATCCCGTGGACTGCCAGGTGCCTTGCTCCAGGGACTGCGTGTTGAGCGATTGGACTACGTGGTCCACTTGCTCGCAGACCTGCTCCAGCAAGACCGTGGAGGGAAAGCAAATGAGGACACGGTCCATTCTGGCTTACAACGCTGGCGAGGGTGCGTTCGACAATAACTTCCCAAAACGTTTCAGGATATTATGATTTTTTTGAGTGATTAAATGGTGATTTTGAGGGATTAAAATAGCAATAATAGTGGTGCTTTAAATTGGATGTTCTGAGAGGAACATTGCCACTGATCTAGCCAATGATCACCGTGTGTCATCAACATGTTTCAACATCAAGATTCTACTTGCTGTTCAAAAACAGCAAGTATTGGTATATTCGACTGTTAGACATTCAAAAGCCCCCAGAAACTCAAATTAAATCCACACGGATGGGTCGTGGTGCATTTTAGGTTCATTGTGACATATCATCCCAATGTCATACATCCCAAACTTTTTTGAGTAAAATTTACCGCCTGCCCGCTATGGTTACAAATGTGTGTGTGTTTGTCTTGTGTGTCCTTATTCACAGTCACTGACATGGTTGTCGCGTGGATCACAGTCATGGAGGGTAATGGAAGCAGGCTAATTTCAAACCTGTAGTTAGCTTGAATAGCATGTTAGCACTCCTCTGGTAAGGTTGTGTTACTGAGTCATGGAGAGTAATTTCAAACCTCTAGTTAGAACTCTTCAAATATGGTTGTGTTACTGACAAATGCAACTTGTTATAGTTCATGCCAGTCCTTCTTCATTTTCAGTTGTTATTGGATCGATTGACTTTCTTACCATTCTTTCTTTTTTTTTTTTTAAGGTCTGTCACGGGTACCCAAATTTCCGGAACTTTTGGGTAAAACTTGTTTGTAACTAGACAAACACTTGGAATTTTGGCCCTCTTAACTCATTCGCTGCCATTCCCGAATTTATTCGGGAAAAGTGTGATATTGAACGCCATTCCCACATTTGTTCAGGTTTTGGTTTTTCATGTGGGAGTGCCGATAAAGTGCTCGTCAAACCCCTGGCAATGTTTTCTCCTTCCACTAGGGGGAAGCATTCCCTTCTTTCCAAGTTAGCGCCTTGTTCCAGTTTCAGCTGTTGTTAAGGCACTATATAAATCACATTGTATTGTATTTTGTACAGCCGCCCTCATTTCAATCTCAGATACCTCCAGACCCATATAACTTAGGAATTAACTCCTTTTTTCCAGATGAAAGAAGAGAGTCTAAGGTTACTAACACTGTATTGAATGTTTATGTAGTCCTAAAACTCAATCTTCTGTAGGTCCTGCAATTTGAGTGAAAATGACAAAAACCCTGGCACTGGGGGGACACACATTTTTCCACATCGTCTGGCAGTAAATGAGTTAATATTTCTGGATGCTTGCATTGTCCGAACAGTTTCCTCAAAAACAATTATCACATGCAGTGTAGACTTCTATTTAGATTTATCTTGACTTTATTAGCCACTCACTTGCTTTGAACAAAAATAACCTCAAGAAGCGAGTCTCATGCTGCTTCACTCCCATCTGATCGCATATAGTAAACCATGGGTCTCAAACTCCGGTCCTCGAGGGCCGCTTTCCTGCTTGGTTTTCATCTCTCCTTGCTGCAAAACACCTGATTCTAATGATCAGTTCATCAGCAAGCCAATGCAGAGGCCTGATAACGGCCTTGGTCATGTCAAAGTGTTGCAGCAGGGAGAGATGGAAAACAAGCAGGAAAGCGGCCCTTGAGGACCGGAGTTAGAGACCCTAGTAGTAAACCTTTACTATGTTGTGCTTCATCATTCATATCTATATCACAGATTTTTAGTCACAATGTTTTTTTTTTACTGGACATAAGCAAGCGCAAATTTAGAATAGCCACAGTTGCAATTACTGTGACACCATAACCTGTCTATCATTTTCTATTCTTTATCATTTCATATTATATATTACTATGAATGATAGACAACTTGGTGAATCATATTATACAGTGACCAAGAACTGTGTCTTATCTCAAGGTGGCGCCATGTGCCCGAACAGCAGTTCGCTGCAGGAGGTCCGCAACTGCAACGAACACGCGTGTACCGTGTACCACTGGCAGACGGGCCCGTGGGGGCCCTGCTCCGAGGACCCCTCCTCTACGACTCTCAACGCTACCTCGGCGAGTGTTGCTGTAGGCCTTGATAGTTGCTCCAAGGGGGTCCAGACGAGAAAAGTCATGTGTGTGCGCGTCAACGTGGGACAGGTGCCTCCAAAGAAGTCAGTTCTCTTTTCTTCTGCTGTATTTTAGAGGTTTTTTTGAAAGGCATCTTGCACGATAGAAACAAAGACCTAAAATAATCCAGAATTGGAAAATCTATAATTACGACAGTAAAAAAGAGGCTTTGCCGCATTCTTTGAATAAGGGGGAAAAGATCCGCCGTTTAGGAGAAAAATACAAATATTGACAGCTACAATGCAGTGACGTGCAGTCAGTGGAGGCAGGTGAGGCAGTGCCTCACCTGTCATCATGGAAAGCTGTCATGGAAATATCAAATGAAAAAATAAATTAAACAGTTAGATGTAGTTAGTGATTTGTACTTTAAAGTTCTTGTCCATTTAACTTCACCGTTTTAGGATTTTTTTCAAAATCGCTGAATTTTCACATTTACCGTTCAAATACTAAGTAGAGACGAGCGGTGACGTCATTAATGGCGTCAGTGCCTCACCAACCATGAACCTCACCGCACGTCACTGCTACAATGAATGCTTTTCAATGACAAAACGAACAAGGAGCATGCGGTGCTGAGAGACGAATGCTTCAAGTGAACCAGGGCTGGATAAATTGAAAAATGAAATGGAAAAAAATGTCGACAAGATGACAAACTTTGAGGTCTCCCGAGCGCTATCTTCCCTTTGCAGCCACATTTGGATAAATAAAAATCAAGTCTGCGCTTACCAGAAAGCCTAATTAACTGGTGCCGCTTGTCAGTGATGATGATAATAACAGTAATTAAGTCACATCAATACTTAAAGGCAATTTATTCCGCAGACAGATGATAATAAATATTTCCGCTTTTGCTCCAAGGACCGAATAATTGAGTCTGCATCAATGAAGATTGCAAACATACAATATGTGATGGAAAGACCCAAAAATTGTTGCTGTTTTTTTCTGAGTTATTTTTTATTATGCCCATGAACACACAAACTTCCGAAAATATACTCATTAAAAGCAATCCCAATCATCTTTTGTCACTCTTTTACTGTCAAAAAAATGGGCTTCTACAAAAATAAAAAAATCAATAGTCTTCTTGTTTTTGAAGTTTGTTCCACTCGTGGCTTGCGCGCAGGTGCCCAGACGCTCCTCGGCCCAGCACAATGCGTCCGTGTCAGCTGCCCTGCAAGAAAGATTGCATCATGACCCCTTTCAGTGAGTGGACATCCTGCCCCAATGCTTGTGATGCAGGTAAGGCAAGCAAAAAAAAACCAACAACAACATATATTGCTTCTGAGCTCAGATTACTTTGCTGATGATGACTCATTCGGATGTCAGGGGAACAGACAGCATTTTTTTTCATTTGTTCCATTCCAGCTCATTTTGCGTTCATTGACATACTTTTTAAACTGATTTGGCGGAAATTCGGCGACTCGGCGACGGAACAGCAGTGGACCTGATGGACAAAATGTTGTCGCTACTGTGTTCTCCACAGGGTGCCATCCCCTTACCCGCCAAAGTGCAGGCTGTGGTGAATTTCCCCCGCCCAGCCACAGTTAAAGCTTTGCAGGAGTTTTTGGGCATGATAAATTTTTACAACGGGTTTCTTCCTCACGCAGCCGACCTGCTACAACCCCTCTACGGCGCCGAGAAAAAAGAAGGCTAATGACCCCGTCGAGTGGGCCCCGCAACGAGTGCAGTCCTTTGAACGAACCAAGGAGGCTCTTGCGGGTGCAACTCTTCTGGTCCACCCGATCTCAACCGCACAGGTGGCCTTGACTACCGACGCGTCTGATGTTGCCGTAGGGGCGGTGGTTGAGCAGCTTGTGGAGAACGAATGGCAGCCCCTTGCATTTTTCAGTCGGAAGCTGCAAGATAACGAACGCAAGTATAGTGTTTTCGACAGAGAGTTGTTAGCACTCTATCTTGCAACGCGCCATTTTCGTTTCCTCCTCGAGGGGCGCCGGTTCACCGCCTACGTAGATCATAAACCCCTTACATTCGCCATGTCCAAGGTGACCGAACCGTGGTCGGCCCGACAGCAACGGCATCTAGCGCTTTTTCCGAATTCACAACAGACATTCGGCATGTGGCCGGCAAATGTAACCCTGTGGCCGATTGCCTGTCACGCACGATCGTTTGTCCAGTCCAGCTCGGGTGGATTTCTCAGAGATGGCCACGGCCCAATCTGAGGATCCGGACATCCACGAACTCAAGGCAGCAGGCACGGCCCTGAAACTGGAGGAGGTGGCAGTGTGTGAAGGGGGTCCCGCTCTCCTCTGCGATGTGTCTACGGGTCGCACTCGTCCCGTGGTTCCGCAGGAGTGGCGTCGGCGAATTTTTGATTCAATTCATTCCCTTTCACACCCTGGTGTCCGGGCGTCAGTCAAACTACTTGGGGCCAAGTTTGTCTCGCCTGGGTTAAGAAAGGACGTCAGGAAGTGGGCAGCTGCATGCGTGGCATGTCAGCGCGCCAAAGTCCACAGGCACACCCGGGCGAACCTAGAAACTTTTCCGATTCCGGCCAGGAGATTTGACCACGTCCATGTGGACCTGGTCGGGCCCCTCCCTCCTTCGCAGGGTTGCACACATCTCCTCACTATGGTCGATCGGACCACTAGGTGGCCGGAAGCTGTCCCCCTGTCCTCCACAACCTCGACAGACATTGCCCGCGCATTTCTGTCATCCTGGGTTGCACGTTTGGGCACGCCGTCCGATATCACTTCGGACAGAGGCCCCCAGTTTGTGTCCGAGCTCTGGTCGGCCATGGCGCAGTCCTTGGGTGTGCAGGTAAACCGCACTATGGCCTACCACCCACAGGCTAACGGGATGTGTGAACGTTTCCACCGGTCACTTAAAGCCGCGCTACGGGCCGCACTATCGGACGGTAACTGGGTTGACCGGCTTCCGTGGGTCCTGCTCGGGTTACGTTCAGCTCCTAAAGAAGACCTTAACGCCGCTCCGGCAGAGTTAGTACTCGGTCAGCCACTCCGCACCCCTGGTGAATTCCTGCCTGAAGCTTCGGGTGCACCTTCTTTCCCCCTTTTGCCAGGGGAGCCCCTGGCTCCAGCACCATTTCACCACGGCGTCCCCAAAATATTCGTTCCGTCTGCTCTCAGGTCAGCCCGTTTCGTCTTCGTACGTCATGATGCCCACCGCTCTCTCCTCCGGCCGCCGTATGATGGCCCGTTTAGAGTGCTCGAACACGGGGAAAAGAGTTTTGTGCTCGATATGGGTGGGAGAAGGGAGGGCGTTTCTATAGACAGACTCAAGCCGGCTCACATAATTGCAGGCGAGGACGTTTCGCCGGCCCAGGTCCCACGTTGCGGACGCCCTCCAAAACCTCCAGCCTCTTCGCGGCATGTCAGGGTTGAGTGTCGTTCCCCCACTCAGTTCTCACCCGGATCACCTGCGCGAGCAATTTCACCTTTACCACCGAACGACGGACTGCATAGTCGTTGTGGCAGGCTGGTCAAGCCCCCTGCAAGATTTTCGCCTTGACTGTCCTTCTGGGTGTTCTGGGGGGGGGCTGTGTGGCGGGCACTGGGACCGGGCATCTCACCCAGCTGGTGTACGGGAGGGGGCGGGTTTATGTCACATATATTTCACTGCAGTTTCGGTTTTACTTTAATTTCTCCTTGTTAGCAGTTGGAATAAAGACGTACTCCAATCGACCGTGTGTTCTCATTCCTCAACTGCTACATTATTATTATTATTAATATTATTATAAATATTATGTGAACGCAGTACATTGAAAAAATTCTAAATGTTGGTTTTCATATCAACATTTCATATATAATATGAATTTATGAATTATATAATTCTACTGTTGATTTTCATGTTTTATTTCAATAGATTTCAAAAATGTACTTGCGGTTTAGTGTTTTGTCTTAAATAGAAAACCAAAAGTGTTTGATATTTACTAAAAACGGAGGAATTGGGTTTGATGTCTGTTGGGAGGGTTCTGGACAACGCTTACATCTCAGATGCTGATGATTAGATTAGATTAGATTAGATGATGATTAGTTGTCTCACAGTGGAGACATTTACATTTCACAGCCCTGCACATGACCCTGTCTGTGTGTCACGTGCGACTTGACAGCGGGGGGCGGGGCTGCCTCTCCTGGCCACCCTCCACCTGCTGTCAATTCTCTAATGACGGACATAGGGCATTTATACGGTTTGCGGTCACCTCGCCAATGCCGGATGATTGACTCACCTCGCCTCTCTACCGTACCTGGACTATTCTGGTATTCTCCCCGCGTCCCGTAAATTTATGTCATCTTCCGGGATTGCGTAATTTTGCACCCCCGTGTGTTATTTGCTTTTTGGTGTAGTAAGCGGGTCCGATCACCCCCTGCCTTCTTACTCTCTGTGTTTCTTTCATTTCTGAATAAACATCCTACTTGGATAGTACGTCTGTCACCTGCGTTGGGATCCCGAACATTCCACTACGTTCCGTCGATTCAGCTACCGTCACTCTCGCTCGGAACGTGACACTGTGAAAGTTACCAAAATGTTTTTGATTTTTAGGGTTCAAATGTGTCTAGTTGCCAACACGCTGTCAAAGTCAAGGCCCAGGGGCCAAATCTGGCCCGCCACATCATCTGATTCGGCCCACGAAAGCAAATCAAGCATATCAAGTGGTATGATGCTTGCTAAAGTCCGAACCAAAACTTCAAATTGTCCCATATAAACCACAATAACAGTAAATGTTTGTGATATTTGCGGCCAAACAGCTGAAGTTTAGCCTCTTCGGCATCCTTCTTATCACCTGTTGTATTTCTCAGCTGGGAACGCCATAAAGACCAAACAATACAGAAAGCGTCTGGTCATCCAGGCGCCTTCCAACGGAGGTCAGGATTGTCCTGATGTTTTGGAGGAGGATCAAGAATGTCAGCCAACACAAACATGTCCAGGGTTCAGGTAAACGCAAACCACGTTAACTCATCACAACATATTGTCCACTGAGTTTGGGTTAAGGGTTGTGAATAAGTGTTCGGGTTTCAAAACAAGGTTAGGTTTTTTATTTGAAACTTTGTATCAGGGTTTTATGTCAAGAATGGGTTGGGTTTTCAAATGGGAAGGTTTTTCAGCTCTGTGTTTGAAGTGTGGGTTAGGATACAGAGAAGGGTTATGTTTTAAAATGAGGGTTTCAAGCCATTGGTAGATTTTGGAATCACCCCATAGGGCCAGTGTTGCGTTTTCAAGAGAAAGGTTAAATATAATTGTGGTTTTATGTTGGGTTTCAAGACAGTTTTATGGGTTCAAATTAGGGTATTGAACCAGGGTTGATGTTTCAAGCCAGGCTGAGGGTAGGGATTGAAAAATGGGTTAGTGTTTCAAATGGGCATTGGTCGACTTGGTCACATGAGCCGCCATCGGTCGCGCTATTGGTCGACTTGGCCGTGTGACTTTGTCACGTGACACGCCATCGGTCGCGCCATTGGTCAACTTGGTCACGTGTCTTGGTTACGTGTCACGCCATCAGTCGCGCCATTGGTCGACTTGGTCAGGTGACTTGGTTACGTGCCCAGCACCCGTGTAGCAGAGCCATTTTCATTTTCAGACGCTAGCTCGTGTGTAGCAGACGAGATTGAAGTGTTTGTGTTAAAAGGTAAAAATGGGAAGCAGAAGAAGATTGATGACTTTTTTAAATTGTATACATAATACAGTAAGATGTAAGCGTTGCAGTTTCCCTGTTGTGTTATGTACATGCCCACTGTACTGTATATGAATGCAATCGTTTTTTGCAACAATGTTTCTTGTTTTGTCTGCTGAAGCGCGATGATTTTGAAAATTATTAACATTCCATACTGTGTATTAAAGGACAGCCGATGTCACTTTTTATTCAAATGCAAATAAAAATGACTTCACGCCAAGACGTCTTGCATTGCTTGTGAATCCAAACAATGGTTTCAGATTCGGATAATATGCTTTCTTGTTACACATCCAGGTATGAATATGTTTCAAATACACTGTAGTTCTGAAGATTAAAGCATACATGTTTACAATCATTAAAGAATTATATGTGGCAACATTGGGGGAACATCTCTCACCCAAAAAAAAGGGAGCTAATGGCCAGCTCCGTTTCTTATATGGCGCTTGGCTGCCCTCTTTTGGCGGCTTTTGTTTAATGCAGTTCGGCGCAGGATCGGATATATCGATAGTCCCGGTTATATCGATATTTATTCGGACTCCCTTGAATATCGATATAACGAGACTTTACTGTATTCAAATTTGGGTTTTGAGGAAAATCTCGGACTTTAAAATTAGCCTTTTAAGTTAGTTACCATTGAAATTAGAGTTCTGAAAGTGTTGCTTTCATGCTTGAGTTAAAGGACAACCGACGCCACCGGACAAGTTGTGTCCATAATTTGAAAAATGACTTCAAATGACTACTACTGGAGGTATTTTACAAAGATTCCACCGCATATAGTTATATTTTACGTTTTAAGACTCATGCTAAATGTCACAAACTGGGGGCGGGGCTTTCTGAAAATCCCCAGTTTCGAGCTGATTTGTGGCAGATTTTGGACATTTTATGTCATTTTTATTGGTGTTTTGCATTTGACTAAAAATAGCAGCCTGCGTGTTTTGGGTATTTGAGAGGCTATACAACATTTTTCTGATGTCAGTTAGGAAACAAAAAAAATTGTGTCGGTTGTTCTTTAAGCTTTCTAATTTTCGGTGCATTTTACGATTATGTTTTTCAAACTCGGTCCGAGTTTCAATTTGCGATTTAAAGCCAAAATCAGCGTTGCAAGCCAACGTTGGCATTTGAAGTGTGGTCAGTTTCAAAGACGGAAGAAAATGTTTGTGTTTCTTGCCTGGATTAGCGTTTGTATTTCATGTTGGTATGAAACACGACTGATTCAAATGAATCTTTCAAGCCTGGGTTAAGATTTCGAGCAAATGTTAGCATTTCTTGTTCTTTCTATAGAAAGATGCAAATGTGTTTTTCTCCTCACATCTCTGGAAATATCTGCTGTGCTTGTATTTGAATATTTATAGAGGAGCGTGGCACCTTGTTTGGGCGGGTTGTCAGGTGTAATAAAATGTGATGTGTGCAAAGGGAAGCATGTCGGGGTGACTAATTAAGTCAGAGTCATGCGGTGAGCGCCTTTGATGAGGTCTGCCAGCTTGCCTGTTTGTTTGTGTGCTCACTCTGAGATGCCGCAAAGAAACATGAAGCTTGCTTGTCTTTGATGACCTCCCAACCACGTGACAGTGGTGACTTGGCGTCGTGTTTCCCTTCACTTCGCCACTCAGCAGTTAGTTCTGCTCGTGACGCAAGTGGAAACGCAAATACATAGGTGACTTCAGATATAAGTGAATTATCATGGGAGGCTATCACAATCAAAGCCGTCACTCGCATGATCATTTTGCTTCCACCCGTTAGCATGAACATGAGATAAAAGCACTGTGTAGTGGCAGGTGGCTCAACTCGTGTCACAAGAAGCTACAGTTTGTCCAATGCAATGAATAAATATCCTTTAAAAAGAGTCTTAAACCTATTTATTTCCACTCATGGCTGAATGTTGCTTTCAAACAACTGCGTTACCTCCGTTACTAAAATGCTAACAATCAATAGCAAACTCCATTGGCACATGGGCTAACAATTAGCTTTGACGTGACCTTTGAAGTAACACATGTGAACACAAAGGAGTGTGAATTAATTCCTTGCAACTTCAAGTATGCGAGGTTGACCATATTGTCTATCTTGTGTTTTGATCCCTCCCAGGTGGAAGTCCCACAAGTGGAGAAAGTGCCAGCTGGTTCCTTGGTTCCTCAGGCAGGACCGACCTGGCGCTCAAGAAAACTGCGGGCCGGGACTTCAAACACGAGGTATGTACACTGAAATCACACTAATGTACCAGCACAACTCCACATTTGTTCCCTTGGCCTTCTGTGAGGTCTTAACCCACCTCATAATGTCACCGCAAGCTGTTAACACAATTACAGAATCCATCAAGATTCTCCAAAAATGCAATCTAAAATCACAGAGCTGTGCCACGCGCATCATCTGGAGCAGTCTACAATCAATATTTATGACATTTTGAAGCCACTCTTCGCACCAATCCTCACCTCTATGGTATCAGATTGTGAGCTTGTAATGGAACATAGGAAAGCCATGCTAACCGCTAAGATAACGTGCAATGATGGTTAGCGAAAGACTAGAATAAATGCTTTGACGCTAAAACAGACTTTTGTAGTGGTGTCTAAATTGGCTGTCAGTGATAAATAATTGGGGGCGGGCTTTCAACAGCTACACAGCAAACATACAAGTCCAAATATCATAAAATACATAATGTATTAAATATAAATACATAATGTATGAAATATTTATCAGCAATGTGATTTATGCTTGCCTACACTATACCATACAGTGGTGAGTTTTAATTTTAAACTAATATGGGCAATAAATTCTCATGATGACATCATATCTGATTTCAGGCATAATGCCGAGTCCTTGTGGCAACACATGAAAGCTTAAAGGACGACCGACACCATTTTTTGTTTCCTAACTGACATCAGAAAAACGTTTCATAGCATCTAAAATTCCCAAAACACACAGGCTGATATCTTTAGTCAAATTCAAAACACCAATATAAATGACTTAAAGTGTCCCATAACTGTCACAAAATGAGCTCGTAACTGAAGCTATTCAGAAAGTCCCTCCCCCTTGTTTGTGATGTCACTATTGGTCACACACTGCCTTGCTCCGGTATCAAAACAATGGCTTCAGAGAGTTCAGATTCGCAGAAGATGCTTTCTTATTACTCATCCAGTTGTGAATATGATTCAAATAGTTCTGAAGAGGAAAGCATAAATGTTTGCAAGTTCCATGGGAAATTGGCTGATTTGTCTGCTGGGAATTTGTGTAAACTCACACGTTCTTCATGCTTGGTACCGCAATTGACTGTGACACACAATGATTCACCATCACGTTATTCATGTAGTTTTCCTTCTAATTTCGCAATCATCACTGTTTTCAGAAAAAAAGTACCCAAAATGCATTGAGTGTCGCTTTCTCCGTCAGGGGCGTTCCAAATGTGATGTCACTTTAGGCATCCTCATCAACTAGAAAACAAGACTTCCTGAATATTCAGCACGAGTCTTAAAACATAAAATATAGCTATATGCTGTGGAATCTTTGTAAAATGCGCTCAGTAGAAGTCATTTGAAGTGATTTTACAAATTATGGACGCAACTTGTCTGGAGGTGTCGGTTGTCCTTTAAATCTTATTGGACAAAAATAAAATACAAAAATTACACCTACATGTGTTGGAAGTAACGCAATCATGAATAATGTCAATCCATCCATTGTCCGTACCGCTTATTCCTCATTAGGGTCGCGGGGGTTGCTGGAGCCTATCTCAGCTGTCTTCGGGCACGAGGCGGGCGACACCCTGAATTGGTTGCCAGCCAATCGCAGGGCACACAAAGATGAGCAACAGTCACCCTCACACTCACACTAGGGACAATTCGGAGTGGTCAATCTGCCTGCCATGCATGTTTTTGGAGTGTGGGAGGAAACCGGAGGACCCGGAGAAAACCTACGCGGGTCCGGGGAGAACATGGAAACTCCACACAGGGAGGCCGGACCGGGACGCGAACCGGCGACCTATTCACTGTTAAGCCATTGTGCTAACCACTCAACTACCGGGCCCCCCATGAATAATGTAACCAAGTGAAAAAATAGACAGCTGAGACTGAAAAAGCACCATTTCCTGTAACAAATCCAACTGAGATTATCATTGTAGCTTCTTTTTCAGACCACATGCAACCATGTCAAATCCTCACATTTATCACTTCAATGATGCCTCTTGAGGCTCACTTGACAGTCTGAATTATTGGTTCTCGTCGCTTCCTTCACTTCAGGCCGGCGCCATGCATTTTTAATCAAAGGTGTCTTCTTGATGTTTGGGAGGAGGCGAGGAGCAGGAAGTGAGAAGCTAAACGTCATGTTGTTTCTTGACGGCAAATGATGCTGGCTGGGTGAAGAATCCCGGGTGGCATTCATGAAAATTCAATTTCAAGGATTGCGCTCAATAATCAATTTCATGATGTTCTCGCCTCGAAAGAGCTCCATAAATTCTCATATTTATAAATAAAAAAGAGATTCTATGCATTTTCTTGTTCCCAAACTTAAAAGTTGAATCAATAGATATTCTTGACTTCTGTACATGGGTTCAGTCATAACGTTCTTCCAAGGGAAACGGTAACTAAAATGAGTGACACCCCTTCTGTAAGCCGTATTTGAGGTTCATAAAATCTGCTTTGAATTTAAATAGCTCATTTACTTTTATTGTGTTGAACGCTCGAAATAATCTTTCATTTTTACAGGAACTCAGTCCACTTGTATTTACCATCGTCTGAATTTTGTCCAGTGTGACTTTTCTACAGTTGACAGCTAATCATGTTATTAGGTTACAAGGTCCATGAAGAGGTTTCAGCAAACAGCTTAACAGTGTCACTGACAATACACGAGGTCATCCAGCACTTGGGTGGCTCCGCATTCTCTTTATAACTCCTTATTGTGTCCGCTGGGGCGTGCAGCCGTGTCATGTCGGCAGCTGGACGGGACGCAGGTGGATATGGGTGAGTGTCTCCAGCTATCCCGAGGCATGCCCGCTCTCACCCAACACTGCCAGCTGCCCTGCCAAGACGACTGCCAGCTCACCAACTGGTCCAAGTTCTCGTCCTGCTCGGCCGATTGTGTGGGGGTGCGCACCCGGAAGAGGGCGTTAATCGGTAAGTCGCTCTTTGGCCATCACACACAGTCGGAAGTTACGATATGAGACCTAATTACCTAATCTATGAGTTTATGGTGAAATACTGTCTTTTTTGCTTTGATTTATAATACTGGACATTCTCATAGGGAGAAGCAAGAAGAAAGACAAGTGTAAGAACACGCAGATGTACCCCCTGAGCGAAACGCAGTATTGCCCTTGCGACAAGTACAACGCCCAGCCGGTGGGCAATTGGTCCGACTGCATCTTACCCGAAGGGGGCCGCTCTGAGAGCGCCCTGGGGCTGAAGGTGATGGGTGACGTCAAGGAATGCGGACAGGGCTACCGATATCAGGCCATGGTCTGCTATGACCAAGATGGACGTCTGGTGGAGACGGCGAGATGCAACAGTCACGGTAAGACATCCAAAAGTGTTGCCATTGTTTTCTAATTGTACTGGTTCCACAACTCCTTATTTGGCTCTCCAATGGTTGCTATTTCGGGGTGTTTTGCTTTTCAAAAATCTCTGAAGTGGTTTGAAAATGCAGGCCTAGTTGGGCCGTGATGCAGACACCCATTTCCTAGTTTTAAAGACAATCAGACAAACCGGGCTGCTGGTCAAACCATATTTTTGCTCTTTTCATTATGAAATATGTATGTATGTATGTATGTATGTATGTATGTATGTATGTATGTATGTATGTATGTATGTATGTATGTATGAAGAATGTGATTGTCTTACTCATTTTAGTCACACGCCGTTTTGACAGTAAAAACACAAACATGTTGTTTGTATTCGACAAATTTATAGATTGATAGTTTTGTAATCGTTCAAGTCAATTAAATATTTTTTTCAGTTTATTATTGAAGTGACTGTAAACGAGGGGTCAAAATGATTGCAAAATCTCAATGATATGTACTACAGCTTGGTTAATAGCTGCCCTTATAAAAGATTATAATTCCCGTATAAAAGTTGTAGTATGCTGTATATCAGGGGACACCAAAGTCGGTCCTCGAGGGCCGCTGTCCTGCCTGTTTTCCAGCTCTCCCAGGAGCAACACACTTGATTCAAATGATCAGCTCATCAGCCAGCTCTGAAGCAGCATCAAAATGGTCCTGATGATTTGAATCATGTGTGTTGCTCCTGGGTGAGCTGGAAAACAGGCAGGACGGCGGCCCTCGAGGACCGACTTTGGACACCCCTGCTGTATATTATTTGAAATGATAAAAAAAAAAACACTAACACAAGCGGATATGCAGAGAGCTTACCGCACATGCGCTCGTTACGCTTTTATCAATCCGACCACACGCAGCGATAAAAAAATATATATGATTGATGATCACTTTTGCTGGTTTGCTGTGACAATAGTAGCGATCGGCGGCAGCATTGTCATTGGCTAACAGCAGTTGAGACAAACTGGATTTGAGACAAAATGGTTTTTGTAAGATAGGTTCACAATTAATAAATAATTTAAAAAATCCGGTATAAAAGTTGTAGTACACCGTACATTATTTGAAATGATTAAAAAAAGCTTACAATATGGGTAAAACATACAAGTTGACAGTTATGCATGACAATATGACATTTAGGTCCTGATATTCACTCGTTGATGCACGTGATTTGCTTTCGCGGGCCACATAGATTGACCCGGCGGCCCTTGTGCCTTAAGTTTGATACCGTGCCTATGGGTGAGTCTTTTTTTTTTGCCAAAACAGGCGTCTTTCTGGGTTCCATTTATTTAAGTGTGAGGTTGAAACATTGACACTGGTATATGTACATCACTTCACACTCCTGGGTAGCTCACCATCTAATTTTGCAAGGGACTATCTTGGGAGGGAAGACAAAACAGCTCCTGTTTGTCCATAAGGCCCTTTCGCTTGGCAGTCTATTTGCTCCTCTAACAAACACCAGCGGGAAGAAAATGGCAGCCAGGGTGTTAAATTGGGACCTCTGGCTCGCTCTTTTTTTCTCCGATAACAATACAAAAGTGTGACTTTTTAATCGCCGTGTCGATGTAGATATTGTGGAGGTAATACGTATGATGTCCAATGTAGAAGTTGTACTGTATTTGGAAATCCGCCGAAGTTTGCAACGATAGGTTGAATATTTTTATTTTGTGTCTGTTGTTTGGTTGTGGATTCCATGGATTGTTTCTCGTTTATTTTTTCTTTCTTTCGGTCTCTGGCATATTTTTTTCCACCAACGTACTTTGTTTCACACAAATTGAATCAGCGCGGACACACTTACTGCAACCACATTTGCACTTTCAAAGCCTGCGTTTGTGTGAATACTTGTTTCTGTTGTTCCTCTAATATGTTAACTAACATAACAAAAACTTGTCAGCTTTTGGCGCTCACAACAACACAAAAAAACAAAGAAAAAAAGCAGCAACTAATGATTTTAAATGTTGTTGTTTACCTTTAAAAATACTTTTCTTGAATTCAAATTTTCAGACTCATGTCGGATAATTGTATTCTTCAGTGTTGTTTATTTATTTTGAAATATCGTATTTTCCAGTGTATAAGGTGCACCAAAGTATAAGGCGCAATGAATGGTGCATATTCATACTTTTTTCCATATATAAGTCGCACCCGAGTATAATGAATGAAAAAAATCTAAATATCATAAATAAATATATATGTTTTCCAAATATAAGGCACAACATATTATATGGTGCTACAGCAGACCCTGGGGTTATGCACTACTACTTTTACAGGCGGAAATGGAGTCGGTGGCTGCTGACAGGAGTTGCGAGACCTGTTGTGGCTCAATATGACTTAACATATAAGGTGGACCGGCGTATAAGATGCAGGGTCACCTTTTGAAGGAAATCAAGGCTTTTAGGTGCGGCTTATACACCGGAAAATATAGCAGTTGTAGTCGTACATAGATTACATAAGTTATTATTTATTTGTTTATCCTTTTTACATATTCAAGTCAAATATTAAATTGTATTTGAGACTATTTAAAGGACAACCGACGTTCTTTCCATAATTTATAAAATGGCTTCAAATGGCTTCTACTGAGCGTACTTTACAAAGACTTCACCGCATATGGCTCTATTTTACCTTTTAAGACTCGCGCTGAATATTCAGGACGTCTTGTTTTTTAGTTGGTCCGTGCATGACGTCACTAAAGGAACGCCCCCGACCGAAAAAGACGCATTGTAGCAGTCCTTCCATCACGTCAATGTATTTTGCTGTATTGTTTGGTCTGAAAACCTTGTGTTGCACCCAAAAGCCGCCTGAAGAGGGTGTCCAAGCTCCATATAAGGAATTTGTCAGCCTGTGGTCACAGGAGGTCGCCATTTTGTGCCTCTTTTCTGGTGATCGTTTCTCCCCAATGTTGCCTCAAAATGACACGGAAGGACTTCTTTAATCGATTGAAAACATGTATGCTTTCCTCTTCAGAACTATTTGAATCATATTCATACCTGGATGAGTAACAAGAAAGGATATTCTCCGAATCTAAAGCCGTTGTTTTGATTCTCAGGAATGCAAGACGTCTTGACGTGACATCACGGACTGGGGGTGGGACTTTCTGAAAATGCCCAATTCGCAGCTCAATTTTTTTTCCAGATTTTGGACACATAAAGTCATTTTTATTGGTGTTTTGCATCTGAATAAAAATATCATACTGTGTGTTTTGGCTATTTTAGATGCTATAAAGCGTTTTTCTGATGTCAGTTAAGAAACAAAAAAGTGATGTTGGTTGTCCTTTAATTGAATTAAATCATATTTATCTGTATTTAGTATCACTATTTTATGCACTTTTCAACCACATTATTTCAGTTTGTTTTCCATGTAATAATATTTCAAAATTAAATTAAACATTCTTTACTCAGACTGTAGTATAAAATAATTTGAATTAATTTGGGATTTTTTCCTATTGATTTGATTTGTTTAATTGATACCGTTTTCATTTTATTTTTCTATGATTTTTTTTTATTGCAGTTTCAAAAACTTAGATTGATTCCTTGAAAACGTGATGACTATATTATACTATATTATCGTGTTTTTCTTTTAATCTTCACTTTCTTGAGCATAAAATGATTTGAAGGACAACCGACACCATTTTTTTGTTTTCCAACAGACATCAGAAAAACATTTTATAGCGTCTATAATACCCAAAACATGCAGGCTGATATTTTTAGTCAAATGCAAAACACCAATAAAAATGACTTTAAGTGTGCTGAAACTGCAACAAATTTAGCTGCGAATTGGGGATTTTCAGAAAGTCCCGCCCCCAGTTCATGACGTCACGCCAAGACATCTTGCCTTGCTCGAGAATCAAAACAATGGCTTCAGATTCGGTGAAGATGCTTTCTTGTTACACATCCAGTTATGAATATGATTCACATAGTTCTGAAGAGGAAAGCATAAATGTTTGCAATCGATTAAAGGAGTCCTTCCATATCAATTCGAGCCGTCAATGACCGCAATGTAGCACCCATAAAATGCAGAAGATGGCGCCCAAGCTCCGTTGGAAATGGGCTGATTTGTCTGCTGAGAATTTGTGTCAGCGAATATCAAAAGTCGTCTTGGTGCAACACACAACGATTCACCATCGCGTTATTTATGTATTTTCCTTCTAATTTTGCCATGAACACGGATCAACATGAAGTTTTCAGACCAAACAAAGTAACGCAAAATGCATTGTGTGTCACTTTCTCGGTCAGGGGCGTTCCAAACGTGACGTCACGCCAGGCATCGTCATCAACTCGAAAACAAGACTTCCTGAATATTCAGCTCGAGTCTTGAAACATAAAATATAGCTATATGCGGTGGATTCTTTGTAAAATACGCTCAGTAGAAGTCATTTGAAGTGATTTTACAAATTATGGACACAACTTGTCCGTAGGCGTCGGTTGTCCTTTAAGTGATTTGAACAATCAATGTTGTCGTCACAAATTAGTTGGCTCCGAGATGCAAGCGTACATAATTTTTTGACCAAGGTTGGATCTTTATGCTCCTGTCACCATAACTTGAGGTCAGTGAAAGGCTTATCTGAGGCGAAAGGGGACTTTTGTTCGACAATTTAGGAGGCCTCATTTTCCGCCGTGCTCTGTCGGCGTCCTTCCCGTCCGACTTGTCAGCTCTTATCTGGGATGCAAAGTTCTTTTCCATTTAACTTCACCGTTTATGGATTTTTTTTTTTTTAAATCGCTGTATTTTCACATTTACCGTTCAAATACTAAGTAGAGACGAGCGGTGAGGCAGCAGCCGACTGAGTCTCACCTCGATGGTGAGGCTTCCATGCAGACATTGCACAATCCATTTGCGCAATGACTATGCTAACTGGGCTGCTTGCTCTGCAGTGAGACCGCATTGCTGTCCCTCTGCATATCCCTATTAAAGTGTTCAAACACTTTTAGTATATGAACTAAATTTCTATAGTTTGGCTGGTGCATATAATGTAGAGTCACTTTACATTATTAACACTGTACTACAGTGTTTATTTTATTTTTATCAAAACTGTGTGCCTAGGTGAGGCACACAGTTCTCCTCCCTCATGACAGGGGGCGCTGGTGATTACAGATTCTTCTTGCGCCTCCTTGGCTGCAGAATAATAGAATTAGTGAGAGCAAGCTACCGTAAACAGTTAGCAAGTTCAGTGCAACCATCCAGTGATTTTTTTTTCGTGTTGCTTGGCCTTATTTTCAGAATGGAGGATTACATCTAAATTATATCTAAATTGAAAGACATAGAGAGACTTTTAAAACTGAAGAAAAATGAGGAAGGCTTCTACAAAAAAGTTATTGATGCCTTTCTTCAGAAGGAGCGGCGCATGGACTTCATTTATAAGTAAAGGTAACACAATAATCACGTTTTTTTTTTTTTATATTTTTTTCTATGCTACAGTTTATATCAAGAATGCTGACATGACATTTTAAACAAAACACGTTAATTGTTGCCAATCAAATGGTGAATAAGCTACTCTGTAGAGTTCATATGTTTGTAAATCTGACTGTGATGACGTCAGTGCCTCACCAGCCATGAACCTCCCCGCACGTCACTGCTCTTCACAGACATTGTTTCTGTCCAATATGACCTTTTTTACGTGATGCCTGCAGCCAAGATGCCAATCATCTTTTGTGTTGCTGTTATGTTTTTTTCCCCTGCGCTCAATTGAAGAAAAACATGGATTGTGAAAAGGTGCCATTGGGGAGTCAAAACTGTCAGGGATGTTTTGAAAAACACCACTTTGGGTTCATTATAACACTCAGTTGTGACTTTTATGTTTACAAAAATGTTATCACCACCAGGTTGCTTGAAGTCCAAATTATTTTTCTGGATTTTATTTTTGATTTAAATTTATTTAGGAAATGCACATTTTAACTTAATTTTCACGGGGAAAAAAAATATAAGTTTCTTTTGAAAGTTCCGAAAATGTGATTGCACCCATTTTTGAGGACTCTGTTGTCTTTGTTGTTTGAGTTTTCTGATGGGTCGTTTGTCACTCACTGTTTTGTGTTGTGTACTCCTTTTATCGTCAATATCACTTATATTGGACTTAACCTTGAATCTATATTGACCCAATGCCTACAGCTGTGATGGCAATCATCTTCAGTGTTGCTGTTGTCTTGGTTTCTCTCGATTAGCTCCCAATTAAAAAAAAAAAAGGCATCACCCCAAGGTGCCCTGAAGTACTCGTTTTTGTAATCACAATCAGAATCGGAATCATCTTTATTGCCAAGTATGTAGAACATACAATGAATGTGTCTTAGGTAGAACATGTGTAATGCCATCAGAAGAGTCATCAGATAATTTAGAAAACATTTCATGAGGTTCGTGGGGCCCTCTGATTCGTCTTTCGGGTTGGCAAAAACAATAATGGCAAACTAAAGTGCTGTCTTCCTGACTATGGACTGTTTCATGGAAAACGTATTAGTTTTTGATGTAAAAAAATAATAATCAAATGTCAGTTCTTTTTCTTTTTAACTCCATGTTAAATTGGCATCAGTGTTTATTTAAAAAGAAGCCTGTAGATTAGCTTCGTGGAAGTATATGTTAACACAAAACACACTCATGAGAGCTGTCAAAACTCACTGTCTTGATGTCCAAATTCTACATTTTTGATACATACTTATATTTTGGATAATTTCTCATGACAAACCTCACCGTGTCGGGACATGGTTTAAAAAACACTGTGGTAGAGGTGCTGCTCAATGGAATGCCAGGAAGATGCCATTTAACTCCTTCACTACAAGACAATGTGCAAAATATATGTCTACTCCAGTGCCAGGGTTTTTGTAATTTTCACTCAAATTGCTGGACCCATAGAATATTGAGTTTTAGGAATACATAAACATTAAATTTGGCGTAAGAAACCTGAGATTCTATTTCATCAGAAAAAAATAATAATTACAAAGTTACATGGGACAGGAGTTATCTGAGCTTGAAATGGGGGCGGCTGTACACCATACAATACAATACACCCCCACCGCAAGAAAAACCAAAACCCGAACAAATTCAGGAATGGCGCTCCACGTCACACTTTTCAATTCCTGAATAAATTCCGGAATGGCAGTGAATGAGTTCATAGCCAGGCGCAGTGCAGCTAGTAGTATGTTGCGTTCATGAAACTTGGAAATGCAAAGAGCACGCCACATGTTATTGTTTTTGATATATTTAAATTTCAAGAGGTGATATTTTCCTGTTGGCACGTTTCGGAACTTTAAAAATTCATATGTAGAGATATTTGTAAACAGAGGTACATTTGGATTTGGATTGGAATTGCCTTTATTAGTCTCTCAGGGGAGAAATTTACATTTCACAGCAGCAAAGTTATGAAAGGAACGAAAGTAGAGAAACAAAATACAGGAGCTGCTGGAAACGCAGTCACTCTCGCGGAGCTATCTTGAAGTCAAAAGAACAAAAAAACTAAATAACAAATAATATGACAACACAAAGACACAGAATCATTCATTCTTAAGCACTTTCTGTACTGTCTTTGTTACACGAAGCAGTTCCAGATGAAAAAGGAGAGGATCAAAGCGTCTCTTCACCAGTGGATCAGGGACATTTTTGACAAAAACGCGTTAGAAAACAGAAATCAGAAAACCTTTATTCGTCCCACAACGGGGAAATTTGCAAAAAATAGGTGGTAGGTTTTGAATTCGGGACTCCATACATGCAAAGCATGCATCCTACCACTGAGCTAAATTCCCATTATGTGAGAGCTGGTGTGTTTTCGTTGTTTACAAAAACAAATTTAGTGACGACAAAGGTGTCTTTGATATTCACACATAAGCACTTTGGGATGACTTTGCTGTACTTGTAGCAAAGAGCAATTCCCAGTGGCTGCAAAGGCTTCAGTGTTTCAATTTATCCCCAGTTTTAACAGCACACGCATGCACGTGTTGTTTTTCAGCACCCAGGGGATTGCAGTTCATTGTTGTTCCGCCTTCGATTAGCAAAATCTATGAACCTGATGAGGCTACAATCTGGAGTGTCTCACTCACAGACATAAAAGTGTCACTTAATCCCCATCGCATAAAAACAAGCCCTGTTCGGCACTTTCTAAACATGTCAATTATAGTCTGACTAAGTAACGTTGCCTTGAGACAGAATCCTGAGGTTCTCCAAAACCCTTACTTTTTATTGAATAAAACAAAAAATGCAGTATTTTCCGGTGTATAAGACTCACCAGAGTATAAGGTGCACCCCCAATGAATGGTGTATTTTCAAACTCTTTCCATATTTTCCACAGGGGGAAATGGACAGTATTTTCGGGACCTGTTGTGGCTCAAAATTAGTTCACATATAAGCGTATTTGGCGCACGGTCATATTTGGAAGAAAATCAAGGTTTTTCGATGTGCCTTATTCACCGGAAAATATGCTATACTGTCCTGCTGAACCATTAAATTTGGGATTCCAATTAATATTGCTGTCAAGTTGCGTTGCACACTAACATCAATAGAACAACTCTACGTTCATTCACTAATTTAATCTGCAAAGAAAAAAATAATTTCATTGTCATCGATTAGAATGTTACGGACACATTGACGTCGCCGCGGGCAGTGCCAATTAAAAAGTCTGTGGTCGTGCCGAGCCCCAGACAATAAAAAAAGTCCTTTGATATTTAACCAAAGTTAATGACTGCGGTTACATCATCTTTCCATCCTCTATTTCAAAGTTTCAGAACCATGCGTGATGCAATTTGAAAAGGAGAAAAAGAAAAAACAAAACAATGAGTTGACTCGCCTATCGCTAATAATTGGAAAAACGTAAATCCATCAATAACCAAATTTCAATTTTTAACAAAGCAGGCCGACTCAAATGTAATTATTTTCATAATAATTATGCTGTCTAAACAGCACACAGACCTTCAATATTGAGGCTTATAAAAATGAGTCAAGAAGAGGCGGAGTTATATGACATTTTGTCAGACAGTTATTCAATAAAACTAATTCATTCACTGCCAGACGATGTGCAAAAATATGTCAGGGTTTTTGTCATTGTCACTCAAATTGCAGGACCCACTGAGTATTGACTTTTAGGACTCCAGTAACATTTAATGCCATGTAAGAAACTTTCGACTCTCTTCTTTCATCAGGGAAAAAAGGGGTAATTCCTAAAGTACTATGGGTCTGGTGTTATCTGAGCTTGAAATGGGCACGGCTGTACAAAAGACAAATGCTGCCACCTCGTGGGAGGGAAAAACCTTGCCAGATGTCTGACTGAAGCTTAAACGCCCCCCCCCCCCCCCCCCAGCAAGAAAAAAACTAAACCCTAACAACTTTGAAAATAGCGCTCCACATCACGCTTTTCTATTCTCGAATAAATTCAGGAATGGCAGTGAATGAGTTAATATTTCTACACGCTTTTGATTGGTTGATCGTTTGTTATAAAATAACAGACCACGTGGGGGTATACCAATAGCATAGATTGTATAGAATTTAAAAAAATGACCAAATACAGGATGCACCTATGGATTCATCAAGCAATATGAAATATGGCAATTACTTACCCAATGGAATTGAAATGTGCAAATGTATATAGAGTTACATATCCATTCAAATTAATTCCAGACATATTTGATATGTTTTTTTGTCAATAATTTAACTTATATTCCCTTCAAAAGCAAAATTGGATGTTATTTCATTTCTACTTATACTTATCAATGATTAAGTCCATATAAGTATGTATGTAGTTTAGTTTTCTGTATATGTGAATGAGTATACATGCACTCAGCTTGTACTTAGTATAGAAATGTAGCTATCAAGTTTCAGTCTAATAATAAATATTCATGATTGTATCTAGCAGATGATAGGTCTTTTCCAAAGTGACATCACTCCTGTTTATAAATGTTTGAGACGCGCGCTTGAGCACGCTCTTGCCTCTCTGTCCCTTGGCCTAGCTTCTCCCCTGGAGAACATCCTTTAGCTGCCTTATAATAAATATTCCTTTGTTTGTATATCACCTTGCTTCCTGCTGATTTAATATTTAGACTATACAAATGGAGAGCCGAACCAGGAAGAACAACATTCAACCTAACAGTCTTATTTTTGCAGTTCGTGTCATGAAAAAGCACAAAGTAGTGGTGTCAAAGTGACACTTCTGCTTGAATTGTTTCTTTTCGCAAAAAGCTTCTTCTCTCCGCTTTTTGATAATTGGTAATTACTGTCTGGCGAAAGAAGACTGTCTTCTCTTTTCGCTTCAGCTCAGTTCTTAAATTGTAACTTTTCAAGCGAGGTGGCAGTCTATGAGTTCAAATGTTTAGCATTTCAATGTTTTTTTGTTAAAACGTCAACTCATTTACTAGCCACCAATTTGTCTTATTGCCTCACACCAAATGACCCTAAATTTGGACTCTTTTGAATCAAATGGAGAATTCACATTTTCATTGCAGAGCCCTCGCAATAAAATGTGACTTCTTCACTTGTCGTGCGTTGACAGGTGTCTACTTCTGCATCGCCTTAACTCATTCACTGCCATTCATGAATTTATTTGGGAATTGAAAATATGATGTAGAGTGCCATGCCCGAATTTGTTCGGGTTTTGTGTTTTCCTGTTTGGGTGCCGATAAAGCGCTGGCCATGTTTTTCCCTTCCACAAGGATTTCCTTGTGGAAGGATTTCCTTATTTTCCATGTTAGCGCTTTGTTCCAGCTTCAGCTATTGTTAAAGGACAACCGATGTCACTTTTTTGTTTTTTAACTGACACCAGAAAAATGTTTTATAGCATCTAAAATATCCAAAACACGCAGTATGATATTTTTAGTCAAATGCAAAACACCAATATAAATGACTTGGTGTCCAAAATCTGCAAAAAAAATTGAGCTGCAAATTGGGCATTTTCAGAAAGTCCCGCCCCCAGTTCGTGACGTCACGCCAAGACGTCTTGCATTGCTAGTGAATCTAAACAATGGCTTCAGATTCGGAGAATATGCTTTCTTGTTATACATCCAGTTATGAATATGATTTAAATAGTTCTGAAGAGGAAAGCATACATGTTTGCAATTCGTTATTGTGCCATTTTGAGGCAACATTGGGGGAAAATCTCTCACCCAAAAAAAAGAGGCACAAAATGGTGACCTCCAGTGGCCACCTCCGCTTCCACAGGCTGATAAATTCCTTATATGGTGCTTGGACGCCCTCTTTTGGCCTTCTGGCGGCTTTTGGGTGCAACACGAGGTCCCCAGACCAAACAAGTACAGCAAAATACATTGACGTGATGAAGGACTGCTACAATGCATCTTTTTTACGGTCAAGGGGGGTCCTTTAGTGACGTCACGTACGGACTCGTCACCAACTCAAAAACAAGACTTCCTGAATATTCAGCGCAAGTCTTAAAACGTAAAATATAGCTATATGCGGTGGAATCTTTGTAAAATACGCTCAGTAGAAGCCAACTACCTCCAAAATCTGGAACTCACTTCCTCCCAACATTGGTAACATTGATTCTCTTCCCACCTTCAAATCCCATCTCAAAATCCACCTATTTAAAATTGCATTTTCGGTGTAGCTCTCTCAGGACTGAAGTTCTGTTTGTGATGTAATGTCAGGAAAGAGATGCCCATTTCACGGTAAGATCAGAGCATTGTCATCAAATGGTGAGTATAGTTTTTGCTTTTTTGAATGTTGCTGTGCCGATTACCATTTTGTGTTTGGGAGTTTTTACTGAGCGGGTTGCTTGTTCTGTAGCCTCAAAGGGACATAAATCTTCTTGTGCCAGTCCCAAGCCCGGATAAATACAGAGGGTTGTGTCAGGAAGGGCATCCGACGTAAAAGCTTGGCCAAAACAAACATGAGGATCAAACCTCTCAAGATGGAGGACACTGATTTGCTGTGGCGACCCTTTGAAGGGAGAAGCCAAAAAGAAGAACAAGCCATTTAAAGCCATTTTACAAATTAAGGAGACAACTTGTCCGGAAACGTCGGTTGTCCTTTAAAGCAATGTGTATGTATTGCATTGTATTTTGGACAGCCGCCCTCATTTCAAGCTCCTATAACTCCAGATCCATATAATTTAGGATTTAACTTTTTGTCTGATGCAAAAAGAGAGTCTAAGGTTTCTTATGCCTGAATTCAATGTTTATGTCGTCCTAAAACTCAGTATTGTGTGGGTGCTGGAATTCGAGTGACAATGACAAAAACCCTGGCACTGGAGTGTACACATTTTTGCACGTGTCTGGCAGTGAATATGTTAAATGGAATGTGTTAAACTGTCATGCAAGCAGTTTCCTGAGCCCAACAGGTAGTTGACCCTGTACACTGTCAATATGGTATGCAGATGAGACACTTGAAATCTTTTTTTTTTTTTTTCATAAAGCGCATCAGGTCAGATTTTTTTTTTTAAGATTTGATGACCGAGGCTGCACGGTGGGTGACTGGTTAGCACACCCCCTGTAAAATGAAGAATATCAAAGTTCACCTTCCGCCTTCCCTTATGGAGTTTGCGCAAGATAATGTCAAACGTCTGCAATCCAGCAACTACCGGCAAGAAAGATTTTTGAAATGCCAGATTTAATTGCCTTAAATATCAGCGTCTGGTATCGGCATTCTTCATAATTTCCCAATAATATGAAATAATTTGAAATAACTACAACCTTCTAACTACAATAAAAACACACGTGTAGGGATCAATCATTTTTCTTTTTTGCTGTTTGTGATCATGTGGGATGACATTAAAAATGTCCAAGACACATCTGTAGTGAATCTTTTCCATTGCGATATGTAATAAGGTATGTCAAGTTTGTCTTTTGTTTTTTTGCTTTCTGTGGCAATACGGGAGGATGTCAATGATGTCAAAGACACGTCTGACAAAAAATAAATACATAAATAATCAACAGTCCTTTCTTTTGACTTGGCAGGTTACATTGAGGAGGCATGCATCATTCCCTGTCCATCCGACTGCAAGCTGAGCGAGTGGTCCAACTGGTCACGCTGCAGTAAATCGTGCGGCAGTGGCGTCAAAGTGCGCTCCAAGTGGCTTCGGGAGAAACCCTACAACGGGGGGAGACCTTGTCCTAAGCTAGACCACGTCAATCAGGTGGGGAACATGCGCAGGAATATTTACCGTATTTCCCGGTGTATTAGGTGCACCCAAAAGCCTTCATTTTCTTCAAAAGATGACGCTGCGCCTTACACGCAGGTGCACCTTATATGTGAAGTTATACTGAGCCACAACAGGTCTCGCAACTACGGTCAGCTGCCACCGACTCCATTTCCCCCCTTAGAAGAATGTGGTGTGCCTCATATGTTCGAATGTGGTGTGCCTCATATTTGGAAAACTTTTATGTATTTATATATTATATTTGGGAAACCTTTGTCATTCATTTAAAATGCACCTTATACTCCGGTGTGCCTTATAAATGTAGTACCTTTTTTGGGGGTGTGCACCACATCTGCAGTTGATTTTCTTTGATACCATTTAGTGCCACTTTGGTGCCAATAACTTTATGTTGAAGTGAGTTGAGGAGCTTCTATGGACACTATTTAAATTACTTTTTGTTGTATGTCCATTTGTACAGTTTTCTCAAGAAACAGTAAGTCAATTTGTATTTTATTTGTATTATTGGAACACAAATTCGTGCTGTTTCCATGATGGTTTCTCAGAATACTATCTTCAGTCATTTTGACAATTGAAATACCCCCTACACAAACATTCGTGTTTCAATGGTTTTGTGAGGTCCTGATAACTCCAGATAAGGAGTGACGACCACCGTTGCTGATAGGTTTCGGGAAGAACAAGTGTTACATTTGAACACTAAATGTCAACCCATTTCCCACTTCAACTTCTTTAAAAACAAAAAAATAAAAAGTGGATTTGAAACTGAAATAACAGCAGGGGTGAGGTTTCTGAATAGGTACATTCAAAGTCCTCACCCCTGTAGTGAATTTGATTAAAATATCATTTTACTTTTTGTGGTATGAACTTTTTCCTCTCATTAACCACTCACACACACATAAACACACACAGTGAGTAAAAAGTATTCTGTGGGTCCTGCAATTTGAAAAATGACAAAAACTCCACATAAACCGCAAACACGGAACAAGAGTGAAACATGACTCTACCAAATTTTTTGTCCCGCCTTGTTTTTCTTCTGTGGACACAATTGGCGGCGGGCAAACCAGGTTAATGGTGCGTTTGTGCCAACAACTGATTTTGTCCTTCACCTGCGAGGAAATAAATGTAAATTGATGGGGCAGCAGATGAACTGAAGTTTGCTGCCCTCTGTGTCTCTTGGTGCTGGTCTGAATCATATTTGTATGTCTATTTTTAGGATTTGGTTTGTATCCCAAGACTTTAAAAAATGACTAAGTTCATCCACTATGTCAAATAGCTCATACAAGAAATCTCTACACTTGAGGATGGACAATTCTGATTGTCGTTTAGTTTGGGACCTTCTCTGCCTCATTACACTGCATGTCTTCCAGTCGACCCTCGTGTAGTTTGGCATGTTGTGACTCGGAGTCTGACAATGAAGGCACGCAAATTAAAAATTCCAACTTGCCTGTGTGAAGCTACCGCATTTTAGCTAACATTGTTATTCCAACTGCGCAGTGAAGAGCTTTTGGTGACAGTGTGACGAAGCGCGGTGCAGAGAGCAGTTGATTATTAATGAATTACCAGATGAAGCTCACTGTGGTTTTTGCAGCTCCTGCACATTTCTTTTTGCTGAGCAGAGGCTGTGCTGAAAGTGTCCACCTTTCACACTTTTAATATCAGAGCTAATATATACGATAAAGGTCCAAAGTGTCACCCTCTTGCTCTCTCTCAGCGTAATGCCACACTTTTCTATCTGTACTCTGTATGCTGAAACAGTTTGCGGAAGAAACGGAATAGTGAGTGGATTCTACAAACGTAGACACAACAAAATCCATAACAAAAATATGTATTTACTGGGAAAAAAAAAATCACAACGTCTAAATAAAAATCGCTGGTCTGAAGGAGCCAAGGGAAAACAATGTATGAACAAAAATCGCTTGTGAAGGGCAAGGGAATATTAAAGTACAGAATATAAACAAAGTGACAAGTGTCCAATTACAGGCAAAACAAAAGTGGGCTCAAAAATTTAGCGATACATACAAAAGAGAGAGTAGACGGCAAAAACGACAATGACGAGATTGAAAGATCTGACACAAACTTGGCAATTAGGCAGTACTTACAAGACATGGCTAGCTGAAGACTGGCAGCATGTATGCATGCTGGAGGAAGCCCCTCCTCTGTCATCTGCTAAGGACACACAAGAACATAATCATGAAATATGCGCTGGGCGAAGAGAATACACAGAGCAAAATAGTGTGTGATTGTGTATATATGAGATTTGTGTAAATGTATCGCATTTGATGTGTGCGTGTGATCTAATGACATCCTGTGCGTTGTCAAATTAATGATGCCGTATTCCCCGTCCAAACATTTTTCTCATTAATCCTTCTGCTTCCTCTTAATCCCGCTCCACTGGACTTCTGGACGATGGCGACTGCCGTAGGCTCAGGTAACCACGACAATATTTTCCTCACCTCTTCTTGTTCTGCTTCTACAATGTTATGTTTTTGAATGACTCCATGACAGCTGTCAATCATAAGCTGGTGATTATGGTATGTGTCGGTCACTCAGGTGTATGAGGTTGTACCGTGCCAGAGTGACTGTAATCAGTATGTGTGGGTGGCCGAGCCCTGGAGTATGTGGAAGGTCAGCAATGTGGACCTGAAGGAGAACTGTGGAGAAGGTGTACAGACCAGAAAAGTTCGGTAGGCATCACATGTTTACACACTATTATTTTTAGCTTAGGTTGTCAAAAACAAGATTAATGTCTCTATGCGTATTGTTGTTTGTGTATTGAACTTTACTGTCAAAGTACTTGCCGAAGTAGATTTGTTTTGTCTTTTTTAGCCAATGACCCACAGACTGTCTATTGGTCTACCTAATTGTCTCTGTTGCACTACCGGGGTCTCCTCATTATGTTCTCGCTGGGAACAGGTGCATGCTCAACACCATTGACGGACCTTCAGAGGCCGTGGAAGACTACCTGTGCGATCCAGAGGAGATGCCCTTGGGGGCTCGAGAGAGTCGGCTGCCCTGCCCTGAAGACTGCGTTCTCAATGACTGGGGTCCTTGGACCCGCTGTACCCTGGTGAGAATGCAGATTACCTCTCATAATGTCGGAAATATTTACTGGGAGGCTGTATGGTTTTTGTCAAGAGACGTGTGCACTGAGACGTTACAGGAAAAGTGCTTGATACATCAAACATACAAACGCTTGACAGCGTATTCATCTGGAAGGCAAAAATGATTGATGACACATCATGCTTGACACTACACACACACACACACACACCATGAAACACAAAAATCCATGTGACTCTGGATATATAACCCCATTATTAACAACAGCGTACCTGAGTACAAGGTGTCTGCCAGGCCTCAAAAAGTCTTAACTCTTCATCCTTAAATCCGAAGCGGCAGGGTTATCAAAGTGGCCTCAAAAATGGTTTTCAAACGACTTAAATGTGGCTACATTCAAGAGCGGGCCTGCATCAAAGCGAACAAAACCTTTTGAAGAAAAAAAAATCAAATGTAGATATGATAATGCCCTGTAGGGGTCAGTACTTCACAGAACAAATTAAGTGCTGAGTCACTAACTCATTGAATTACCGAAGAAAATAGCTTCATATCGAACTAATCGAATACCTAACCAAACAACCAACCATTTAACAGAACAACAAACTGAAAACTAACAAACCAACCAAATGGCAAACTAGTTTAGTAACTACTCAACAAACTGTCACATACAAATCAAGTAACTAGCCTATTGACCAAGTCCTTTGCTAACAAACCAACCTACAATCTAACCAATGAAATAATCAACTCGCTAGCTTACTAAACAACATACAAACCAGCCACTCAACTTACTGTCTGAATTTATTGACACCCAATCAATGTGACCACTGAAATGACTAATTGGTTGACTTATTTGAGCCATTAAATGTATTTTTGCACAGCCCAAAAAAACGCTTGAGGAACATTCCACAAATGGGGAAAATCTCGTCTTCCTTCCCCGGGCGTGTGCTGTAATTCTGTGAATCAAGATGAATCCTTTCTTCAAAATATCGTCGTCACCTTTGAATGTTTGCCACCATTTTGGCTCTAATCTATTCCGTAAGCGCCCTTCGTTGGATAGAAGGAAAGTTCCCAGGAGGAGGCAGCGCTCCGAGCGTTAGTGCACTTTCCCAATTCACGGTGCCTAATTGGAACACAGGGCTCTTGAATCAAGAGCAAAAATAGGAAGTAAAAAAAAAAAAATGTTTTTCATGTTTTGATAAAGGAACATTCCCAGAAAGATGAACCGATGACGGGAATATGAGCCAGATTGTGACGGTAGGTTAACTAGAGAACATGTTCTGAAGAAGATTCTCAGTTCCAGTTATTATTTATTCTTAATTAGTCATTTGAACAATTACTTGGCGAAGAAGTTAGAATCAACATCAGAAAGCCTTCAATAGTCCCACAATGGGGAAGTTAGTTCCTCAACTGGTTTGATAGGTGATCAGGTGGTGGCTCAATTGATTGGTTGATTGTTTAGTAAGCCAGTCAGTTTTGCTCGTGGAGCATTGGAGTGAGAATGGAATGTGACGCAACAGCCATAAAAAACATGTGTACAATAGCTAATAAGTTAGCTGTTGTACGCATCAACATAAACAACATTAACAGCATTATTCTGTGTTTCTTCAAGCAAAGGAACAAAGACCACTGTTGGCACGATTGACAGGTGACTCTGAGTGAATAATAATAATAATAATAATAATAATAATAATAATAATAATACATTACATTTTAACCGCCTTTCAAAGCTCAAGGACACTTTTCAGTCACAGACAAGCATCGGTACTATAATAAATAAAATACAATCACAAATAGAACAAAATACAATTATAAATATGTCGCGGTTTGCAAGGTGGTGATGGAGGTTGCGGATCCCAAAAAGCAGGCAGGGGGAAGCAGGAGGTTGTGTTTGACAAATTGTATTAAAATAAAGTCAGCAGAAACAAAGTCTAAAACATCAAAATCATCTGAACACAAAAAATACAAAGGATCAAAATAAAATTAAGATTAAAAGTCCGCCAACTTGAAACAAACACATGCACAGCATACAAAGCATACAATGACCCGACAACAGATGGGTGTGCCGGGTGTCCTTTTGACTGCCACTGATTGTAACGACCAGCACCTGCGAGGTTGCAGGCAGGGCCGACAGCGCTACCCGCTGGTCGACAACTAGATCATGACAAAATAGAAACGAGAGAGAACTACACAGAAAATGCAATTTTATATAGGTGGGTTTTGAGTTTGAAAAGTGCAAACACGTTAGCTAGCTAAGTGAGGTCAGCATGTGGGAAAATACACTGTCTCTAAGTAAAGAATATGTTTTAAATTAGATATCACGTAGACAGGATGAACTTAATACAACAATGTGGGAAAATAGTTCTGCTGATTTTCGCATGTTTCTCAATGTCTGCAAGAATTGTGGAAAAATTTAATCAAAAAATGATAATGTCATGATGTTGCCTTTTTTTCTTTTTTGCCTGCTTTCAGCCATGCACCAGAAGCAACGGTCGCATTCGTACCGCGTACACGTTACGTTCGCCTAGCGCGGGAAGACTTTGTCCTGACACCATCGAAGAAGAACCGTGTAGCCTCAACCTCAACTGCTTCAACTACTTCTACAACATCACAGGTAAGCCCTGTCACCTTACTTACTCAGTGGATCATGTTGTCTGCTCATTAATGCTATGCTAGCAGCATAGCATTAGCAAGATGATGCTACTAGCATAGCATTAGTAAAATAAGCTGACCACAGTGTGGGATTTATTTACAAACACGCCTGCTGATTATTGAGGGTTACATTTTGCTGCATCATTTTATCTAGAAAGCCTGTTTGAGTTGGATTATTGTTATTGTTTTTTTTCTTTTGTGTTCATATGCCGCTAACAACATACAGTACATAATATAGATACTAAATGATGTGAAGTTTGACTTTGTTGTTGTTGTTGTTTTTTGTAAGTTCATACTACAGGTCAGTTTTCTGACTTTTATTTCCAACTCATGTTCTGTTCCATGTTCTGTTTGACCAGTCGATGTTCTGGGCCACATGGTTTTACAAAAAGTTTAATAGCTAATTATGTGGCATTCAGAATCATGTTTCCTGAGTGGTTCCGACTCAGCTGACACGCACGCACACAGACACACACACACACACAGGACGCCACTTTTCACACAATATGGTTCCTTCCTTCCAGCCAAACGCATCATTGAATCAAAGCCACAGTGGAAAGCATCCAAGCTTCACCTTCTCATCTCATGTTCTTATCCCTTTCAGTCCCCAGAGTGGTGCACATGGAACACACACACACACACACACACACACACACACACACACACACACACACACACACACACACACACACACACACTGCTTGTGTTGTTGAGTTGTGGTGTTCATAAATGAACTGACTGAAGCTAAAAACAGACACGGTTGTTTTTGTCAGCTTGGATTCGTTGGGCATCCTGTTTTTTGTTGTTGTTTTTTGTGTATTTTTTATTTTTTTTGTACAAAGTGGCGCACATGAGAAGCATTTAAAAGCAGCCACATTGTTATGTTGTTTCTGGAAGAAAACAATTATGTATAAGCTGATCTACGGAGTTAAATGAAACCATGTTATGTTGTTTCACCCTGCACCTTACCGTGTGCTCGGAAACATTTGTTTATGCAACACAATTTTAAAAATACCAGGTAACTTTGTAACCTACATTTTTATTTAAACTGTCTGACAAATTGCATGTAAATAATAATACATGAAAAGCAATGAAATATAATAACATTCACTTGAAACAAAACATTGTAAGTAACAATTGGCATGCCTGGTATACAGCCAGCACCCAACCATGGGTGATGCAATGTTCTTGAATATTCTAAGGGGCATTTTGTAGAATATTTCATTTTGGCAGTCTGAACTTAGGCAAGGGAAGAATCTTTATTAACGTTATTGAATGAAATGATGAGACGTGAAATTGACAGAGCAACAAGTGGTTATCTCATCTCATCTCATTTTCCGTACCGCTTATTCCTCATTAGGGTCGCGGGGGTTGCTGGAGCCTATCTCAGCTGTCTTCAGGCACGAGGCGGGGGACACCCCGAATTGGTTGCCAGACAATCACAGGGCATACAAAGACATACAACAGTCACTCTCACACTCACACCTAGGGACAATTTGGAGTGGTCAATCTGCCTGCCATTCATGTTTTTGGAGTGTGGGAGGAAACCGGAGGACCCGGAGAAAACCCACGCGGGTCCGGGGAGAACATGCAAACTCCACACAGGGAGGCCGGACCGGGACGCGAACCGGCGACCTCTGCACTGTGAAGCCGGTGTGCTAACCACTCGACTACCGGGCCACAAGTGGTTATGTAAAGGACAAAAGCGGTTTCGTTTTTGTTTTATATGTGTCAGGCATCTCTTTAAAATTGGTATTTTATGTTTTATAATCTCCTTTTGTTAAGATTGGAGTACGTGTCAACTGAGTCCAAGCGCCGTGTGCGGACAGGGAATCAAGACGCGCATGCTGGATTGTGTTCGGAGTGACGGCAAATCGGTGGACATTAAGTTCTGTGAGGAGGTAAGTTGCCTTCGATCATCTCTACATTAATGACAGTGTGAAATATTGTGCTGTATTCCCGTGTGTTCTGATATTGTTGAGAAATTGTCTTCATTTACAGCAAGTGTCTGGTCACCGTAATTGTAGCCTGCGGTGATGTTTGGTTCATTCACAAAGATCAGGATATTTGCTAGCCGCACATCATCAAGACAGCTGCAAAAGCTCATGGGAGTTGGGGTGCCACCATCCAGTGGCAATGTAACATACGAATGTAGCATGGCATCTTAGCGGAATATTGCCATAGAGGCATAACATCACGGCATTGCATTGTAAATAATTTGGTAGTGTAACGATATACGTAGCAATGTAGCATTGTGACATATCGTAATAATGTAGCGTAACGGTGCAGTGTGTTTATGCTGCGTGGTTACGCTATGCTGTTACGCTATGCTGTTATGCTGTGCCGTTATGCCACGTAACCACATAGCGTAACTGCCTTAGCTTAACCGCGTACATCTTAGTGGAATATTGTCATGTCTTAATGGCATAACATCACAGTATGACATTGTAAATTAATTTAGTAGAGTAGTGATGTAGAATACCGTATTTTCACGACCATAAGGCGCATATAAACATTTCAGATTTTTCTGTAGTGCGGACGTATTAGAGGCCACCGTGAGGCGGACGTGGTAGCGAACATGAGGGTTTATGTGTGGGCGTGGTTTGTGTATACAAGAACAGGTATGTGTTTTTTGCAGAACATTGCTGTTTTAACAACTCAAAAAATGGCAAAGAGACATGGTTATGAAGCTCAGTTTAAACTGAAGGCTTTCCAAGGAGGTCCGTCTTGGTGCTGGCGTTTTATGAAACTGTGCCATTTTTCCATCCGGGCCAGGACTACCGCAGCACAGCAACGGCCGGCGAATTATTCTGAAAAGCTGGCGTAAAGGCTTTGTTTCCTGTTGTGCTTGGCTGCCATGCTAACGGAGAGAAACTCCCACCGATGGTGATTTTTAAAAGAAAGACTTTGCCGAAAGAGACATTTCTAGCAGGCGTCATTATTAAGGCAAACGAAACAGGCTGGATGTTACGCCACAGTTTGCCAATGGATTGTGGATGTTTGGGCTAACGTGTCTGCTGGCACGGTGGTTCGAGCTTTCGGAAAAGCCGGCATCATTTCCGAGGAGCCGCAACAGCACAGAAAGTGACTGACCGTGAGGAAAGCGAACCTGCCACCTTGGTTTAGCGCAGCTGTTCGATTCTGAGACAGAGGCTGAGGACTTTGATGGGTTTGATTACTGACTGTTATCGGTAATGTGCTTGTTTTTACCATGTCGACCCCGATTGAGTGATGATTACAAAATGTTCTTACTTTGTAATTAAGAAATAAAGCACTACCAAACTCAGTTTTGCTCCCGATCTGTTTTTATAAATATGCACACTTGTATGCCTGTGTGTTGTTGTGAGGCGGACGTACGTATGGCAGTAGAGGATATGTACCGGTATATAAAACTTGCGTCCTTTCATCCGGTGCGCCCAATGTGTATGTTAAATACAGAAATGGCACACATAAATGAGACTGGGCCTTTTCACACGGTGCGCCCTTTGGTCGTGAAAATACGGTAGTGATGTGGAATAGCGATGTAGCGTTACGACATATCGTAACGACGATGTGGCGTAACGATGTGGCGTGTTTATGCTACATGGTTACGCTACATGGTTACGCTACATGGTTAGGCTACATGGTTACGCTACACAGTTACGCTATGTGGTTACGCTACATTGTTTCGCTAGACCGTTACGCCACGTAACCGCATAGCCTAACCACGTAGCATAACCCCGTTGCATAAACACGTAGCGTAACCGCTTAACGGAACAGCATCGCATAACGATGTAGTGTAATGATATTGTATCATGTCTCAGCACAATTTAATACAAATAGACAACATTGCGTCGCAACTTCAAAGTATCATTGTTACATTACCTCACCTCATCACATCTTGCAGTTACATAGCATGACGTAGTGTAATTACACAGCACAATAACACGATTTAAGACCAACATGATAAGAGCATAATCTCACCATACCAACACCGTACGTCTGTCTTTTTATTTAAAAAAATGTAAAATTATCTTTCTCTAATCCACCCATCTAAAAAATTGAACATTCCATTCTAGAGACACACTGCTCATCTCTGGTATCTCTGCAATCTCTTGTTTCTGCACTTTGCTAATGTCATTTATGTGTGGTGTGTGTGCATGAATGTTTGTGTGGGTGCACAGCTGGACCTGGAGAAGAAGTGGCAAATGAACATCTCCTGTGTGGTGGAGTGTCCAGTCAACTGCCAGCTATCCGAGTGGTCAACTTGGTCTGAGTGCTCACAGACCTGCGGTTTAGAAGGTAATTGATGTGTGACACATTCATACACTAAAATGACTAAAATGCTGCACTATTTGTATGTAAAACATGAACAGGGACACAAGCTGGTAAATATAATATAATGTCTCTTGAGATCCCACATATGTGTGTATGTGGGATGAAAGGTTCCACAGATTGTCAAGGTGTGTGTACGTGGCAGGAGTTTGCTAATATTATAAAACATGCTGACAGTGACTATTTATTTTTAAAAATTGTTATATTCCGTTTCTGTAAAGACAAATGAAATCTTGCAGCACAGACATAGGAAGCAGCTCATACAGATTTACACCAATTGATGATGTAATTTCTTTCCATGTGGTCGTCAGGCAAGATGTGGCGTCAGAGGTCTGTCGTGCAGGCCTCGCAGGGCGACGGTCGTCCATGTTTGTCGCCTCTTGTGCAGTGGAAGCCGTGTCCGGTCCGGCCGTGCTACCGATGGCAGTACAGCGCCTGGTCAGAGTGCCGTGTGGAGGTTTGTACAAGCCGTGGATGGATATGGTCCATTCAGCCATTTGTTTTTCTCTGTATAATTTTCAATTTGCAATTGAAAAGAAATAATGTGTTCCTTATTTTATTTGATTTTTTTTTACATCAAATATACACACACACAATTTGGGTTCAACTTGAAAATGTCCCCAAACAGTCCCATCCGTGAATGTTTCGCAAACTCTCTTGTTCAAATTAGTTTTCCTTTTTCTACATCCCGTTTTGGGACTCTGTAGCAAACGATCTTCTAAACGCAAGCACCCATTCAAGGTGTTATATTTTTTTAGTCACTTTCAAAGTAAAATTGTACGATCCTCTCTCAAATGTCATTTCCATCCATCCATCCCTTCTGTGTATTTTTACAATTAGGCCAGTGACACTGATGCAAATTTACATTATTAATATAAATGATAAATATTTTTTTTTCTTGAAGACCACTGGGGGTTTTTCCAAACAGGGGTGATTTTTTTTTATGTGACTTAAATGTTTACCATTGCTATACTATACGTACTATGACCACGGTGGCTTTGTTTGTTTTGTTATTTTAGCCATAATATGGTGATAGAGATTAGACAGAATAAGAAGTTATCGTATCTAAAAGTTTCATGCTGTTATATGCTTAGTTAAAATGGGCTTACAGCTTACAGCTGTTGGGGCTCAGAACATTCCAGGGCGTGGTATTCTAATCTAGAAAACTATGTTTTACTAATGTGTCACTAAAATTTGCATATACTCTCAATAAATAGCTTGGCAGAGGGCTGAAGAATTCAGACGTCTGTCATGAATGGCTGCGTCTCCTGCCGGCAGTAAAAGACAATGTTTCTGGGTTCGAGTCTTGTCCACCGTGTCCGATTGAACATCTCTGACACATGGACCTATAAAAAAGTCAGTCAAGTTTTTGTTTTGTCATGTTAAACTGACCGATTTATTGAGAGTCAAAAACATAAAAAAGCCAAAGAGTGCACGCCCACCAACGTACCCCTGGGGATAAATTAAAAATGAATAAAAAAACAATGCGTCACTTTGTTGTTTTTTTTTTCAATTAAAAATGGGAAAAAATGAATGGTTATCCAGTCCTATATTCGATAAATTGGTGTCCTAAAGCAAAAGTAATGAGCAGAGAGCAATATGGGCTCAATGACCCATTTATCGGAGTTGTTCATCTTTGTTAATTTTACGGCATGTCCAATTATTAAACCTTTCCCTAAACCACAGGGGGTAAAATTAACAGCTCTTGACTCATATGAAATATTACGTTAAGTCAAAATGGATCATTAAATTTAGCCTCCATGCTCCAATGATCAAAGCCATCTGTGCTGGTAATGGACATTTATATATCAACATTTTCTTGTTTTTTTTTCTTTTACATTTCATAAGGTGGTATCTTCAAATCAAAAAGGCTGACTGCATCATCATTTTCAAACAAGTCTTCTTGCGTTTTTTTTTTTCCATGGGGGGTTATCAACTGGATATGCTCATTATAGACCTGCCCATCAAATTTCATGTTGCTCAGTGAAACTGTCTTCGTGTCTGACTCACAGAAAATTCGGAAATTGACCGTAAACATGCTCTCCGATGAATCAGCCACTGGTCTCGGTGATCTTTCAGAGTGTGGTGTGCGGTCACGGTATGCGCTATCGGAACCTCACCTGCTTCGTGTCGGATGGCAGTGGTAGCGAGCAGGATAGTGGACGCCAAGTGGACGAAGAGCTGTGCGGGAGTCTGGAATTGTCCGTCGATGGAGATAAGCGCATTCGACTGAAGGAGGCCTGCATGCTTCCTTGCCCTGGTGAGGATTTCATTCCATTTGTGACCTCTTTCGCTTTTCTGAAATGAATTTGACAAAGCATTTTTATGTTGTGCCAATAGTACAGGACATTAACTCATTCGCTGCTATTCCCGAATTTATTCGGGAATTGAAGTGTGACGTGGTGTGCCATTTTCAAATTTGTTTGAGTTTTAGTTTTTCTTGAAAGGGGTGCTGATAAAGCGCTGGTCAGACCTTTCGCTATGTGCTTTTGCTTCCACAAGGGGGCAGCATTTGCCTTTTGTCCACGTTAGCGCTTTGTTACAGCTTCAGCTGTTGTTAAAGCGCTAAATAAATCAATATATAATATATGTATTTTGTACAGCCACCCACATTTCAAGCTCAGATAACTCCAGACCCATATAACTTGGGAATTAACTCCTTCTTTCTGATAAAAAAGAGGGTCTAATGCTTGTAACGCTGTGTTTAATGTTTATGTCGTCCTAAAACTCAATATTCTGTGGGTCCTGCAATTTGAGTGAAAATGACAAAAAGCCCTGCACTGGAGTGGAGCATTTTTTGCACATCGTTTGGCAGTGAATGAGTTAATCTTGGACTCTATTGGGTATTTTTAGACCACAAAAAGTACATTGAATTTAGGTTAACCAGCTACTGTATAACTGACACCAGTCAAGATTACACTCTATGAAATTTTATTATCTTCTTTTTTTGCGTTGAAATGGAATTTCTATTCATTTACAAATGATCATATACGTGTTTTGAGTTCCAAGCGTGGTCATGAATATGTATTCTACTCATGTCAAGGCAACACTGGAAAGAGCAAAATCAGAGGAACTCATCATTTTTGCTATGGTCCCGTCATTTCTTCCATAGCTGGATACAACGAGTGGGGATTTTTTTTTTCTATTTTCAAAAGGATTCCTGCCACCATGATGGCAGAAGACTGTCATGTGTCAGCTTTTGAGGGATGTTTATTCCCAAAAGCCTGACAGGACTAAGCAAAGCTCTTGAAGTTTGTCACCATTTCCATTTTTAACTGCTGCACGTCCGCCATTATCGCCTCAGTTAGACAATTCAGTAGACCCAAAACCTAATTTAGGACTGGACTTGATAAGCCAGGTGATTAACAGTTCGGTTTATATTACAGTCTGTGTTTTTTTTTTTCTTCCTTTTATTTTCGTCAGTGTCAGCACTCCCTAAAGGGAAATTAGTGCTAGCTTGCGCTGCCAAAAAAGTGTGAGGACAAAGCTGCTACTTTGTTTCCAAAGTGTCTAATTTCACTCGTCACAGATTGTTCATTATTTTTGGCAAAATAACTGATCCAAAAGGAGGAAAAGAGCAAAAACTGCACTGTCAAAAAACAAGTACAATTTGCAAGACGTTACCGTCTGATACAGTGAAGCTAAAACAGTATCGCTTCTTTTCTAATTTCTAGTCCGCACTTGGGTGACATTTTAAACAAGCTAGCCCATCTCCATCAGAAAAAAAAGTACCTCTAAACTATTTTTTTTAAAGACAAACACAAAAAATGCCATTTACATTTATGCTAAACAAGACAGCTAAGCAAGCGACCGCTAGCTCACGTTGGCACTCGAACAGCCTTGTAGACCAGATATTTACAGTAATTTTTCCAAAATGTGTTCGGTTTGTGAAACATCAAAAACATGAAAATATCTTGTCTTGGTTTTAGCCAACACTACTATACTATTTTGGACGAACTGAAGCATCTAGAGAAGGGGGGAAAAAGAGTTACCACAACCTAAATATCGCTTTCTTATTAAAATTACTGATATACAACTACAGTGATACCTCAGCTACGAACTTAATTGGTTCCCAGAAAGAGTGTGTAAGGTGAAATGTTCGTCTGCCTAACATTTATTTCCGAAACCATTAAAAATGAGAATAATCCGTTCCCATCTCTCCATATAACATAATTTTCTACGAAATAAGCCTTAAAACTACACAAAATATACCTTATTTTATGTATAATAAATGGGCTATTGTCTTGTAATTAAAGAAATAAACTGTACTGTATAATCAAGTCGTTTTATTTACCTTTGTGATGGGAGTTGTCAATGGATGACGAACTTCCAGGTTTTCTCGAGATATCTGAGTAAAGTTACCGTGCTTTCCCGGTGATAATACCCTCACCCACAATGTCCCCTGCTTGCTGCTTTTCGTTAATCCAAATCAACAGAAGTTTTTCAACCTCTTCTATTGCCTGAGACTGTTGCTTAGGCAACACAGAAACACCCTTAAGCGCACGTAGCAATGGTCGACTTAGCATACTGGTAGTGGGACGCTAAGTCACACAGACGCACACCTCATTTGTGTTTCTCTATTATGTCCTTCTTCTGATCGGCCGTAATTTTGTTTTGTGTCCTCTTCGGCTGAGCACTAGCCTGTGGTGGGGGCTTTTTTGGTCCCATATTAGCAAACGTACTCCACTCGATAACAAACCATGTCTGCACTCAAAGGGGGAGACAAAAACTAGTCAGGCAGCCACCGTGGCGCTCCGTATGGTTTGGTTCGTTTACCGAAAACTAGTTCATATGCCAAGATTATATTATCGCAAATTTAATGTTCTAAGGTGAAAAGTTCGTAAACTAAAGTGTTCGTAAGCTGAGGTATCAGTGTACAAAAACATCTTCTTTTAGTCAGTGCTCAAGACCAACTCGAACTTGTTCATAGGAGCCTTTTAGTTTCTTCTAAATTTTAAAGGTGAAAATAGTGTCTCTGCTCCTTGGGAGCTGGCCCAGACACATCAGGTGGGAGAAAGTTGGGTTGCATGGGAATTCTGAAATACTCTCACACATAAACACAAACACACACACACACACGTTCCTGCACTCTTGACCCATGCTCCACTTTCTTTGTCCCCTGTTCATTATTTGACGAGCTGCACTTGTCAGCTGTCGTCAAATCCAACCTGCGCCGCATCCAGATTCCTTTCTTCCACCTCCTCGCCCGCCGCTCAAATGAAAACCCAAGGATTCCAAGCACGTCTCACCTCATTCATCCGTTTCCCACGCAGCTCACCTCTGATGAACAACAAACGGGGTACAGGAAATGAATAGAAGTGCCGTCATGTGGCAGGAAGCCGCGCAGACAATTGCAACGGTCATCGTCAATTATCCCCCAAAGATTGGAGATAATTGATTCTGCCCGCTCTTTTTTTTTTTTTTTTTTTTTCAAGCAGCACGTTGAAGCTAGTGAGAAATGAAATACATCATTAACCTTTCAAGCGGTTTAAAGGGTGTGAAGAAAAACAGCAGCCAGTTCGGACAAGTAATCATGTGGCATTGATATTTGCGCTGGAGGCACAATGCACAAGATATCAAATACCAAAACAACAGTACCAAAAGATGACAGCCGTAATTTGCATACTCTCATTTGGACGTTTGTGCTCTTACCCAGTGAAACTCGTCTTTCTGTAAGGTGATTTTTTTTTTCCTGTACACACACACACACACACACACACACACACACACACACACACACGCATACGTGCGCATTTTCATGTGTTTCGGGGACCACTTTTCAGATCATTGTAGTCAAATGGTGAGTATAGTATTGCTTTTTTGAATGTTGCTGTGCCGATGACCGTTTTGTGTTTGGGAGCCTTTTACTTAGAATCTTCATCTTTATTAAGTTCAGAGAGTTGCTTGTTCTGTAGCCACAAGGGGACATAAGCCAGTGTCTTAATGTGCCGGTCCCAAGCCCGGATAAATACAGAGGGTTGTGTCAGGAAGGGCATCCGACGTAAAAGCTTGGCCAAAAAAACATGCAAATCAAACCTCTGAAGATGGAGGACACTGATTCGCTGTGGCGACACCTTGAAGGGAAAAGCTGAAAGGAAAAGAAGACTTTTCAGATCATTTCTTACAGGGACCACCTTTTCCAAATGACTTTCAGCTATAAAAAAAAAATCAGGGAAGCACACGGTGGCTTTGTCAGCTTATACACACACCTTTAAAGTACAACCCACACCTCCGAACAAGTTGTGTCCATAATTTGTAAAATCGCTTGAAATGACTTCTACTGAGCACATTTTACAAAATTTCCACCGCATATAGCTATATTTTACGTTTTAAGACTCTCGCTGAATATTCAGGAAGTTTTGTTGTTCACGTCAGGAACGCCCCTGACCGAGAAAGCGACACAATGCATTTTGGGTACCTTGGTCTGAAAACTTCGTGTTGATGGCGAAATTAGAAGGAAAAACACATAAATATCATTTTTTTCAGTATGTAAAATGTTGTCCCATCAAACCTGATAGGAACGCGATGCAATTGATCAACGTGAAAAATTGATCGCATCTTAGAAAAACATCTCACCAAAGAAGTCAAATAAAAATAAGTCAAACGACAACCATTTTTATTGTCCTGTCAGGTGAGTGCTACCTGATGGAGTGGTCCGACTGGAGCTCCTGCGTTAAAATCTGCGTCAAAGAAGCTGGCGTGGATTTTGGTTCAGTTCGGGTACGCTCACGAGCCGTGTTGGCACAGGAGCCGGAGAATCTGCAGCTGTGTCCTGACCAGGCTTGGGAGTCGCAACCTTGCACAGGTATGAAATATGTGAAGTTAAACCAGGTTGATGGATTTCAAATAAAAGCTGTTTTTTGGGGAGTTTTCCAAAAATCTCATTTTTTTGTAAATGTCTCCTGGGACGAAGGTTACTACAGTGGACAGTCAATCGTGTCATCAGGTTATCATTATTGATACCTCAGTTTACGAACCATTTGGCTTTCGAACTTTTCGGTTTACAAACGTTACATTTATGAAAATTTTACCTTGGCATACAAACTTCACCTTGGTGTCCAAACTTTTTTCATACACGGAGCTGCCTCAATGAGTGATGTGTCGTTCGCGAACGAGCCCGTTCATCTAACAACAAATTGGCAGCCGACTTTGTCCTCTATTCCCCAACCTCAGTCTTCAGTTAAAGCCACGTGATTGGTCAAGAACGCAGCGGTAAAGGGGGGGTAGTTTAAACATTAAAGAGACAGGCAGATGACAGTGAGAGAGTTTCAACTTTGATAGTCCAAAGGCAGAGTGTAGACTGCAAGGTTAAAATATCCCATCAATCAGGCTCCACAAACAACCTGCACAAGCCATCTGTACACCTAATGCAAAAAACTATCAACCCGGCTAAACAGAACACAATTGATGAAGAACTAGATACAATTATCACAGAGAAAGCACCTACTCATTCCTCAAGATGGTGAAAGAAGCCGATGTTCCTCATCAAGTGTTTAATGCTGATGAAACCAGCCACTCCATTCCATCAAGCGATCGACCATCACAAAGGTAAATAAAACGACTTTATTATATAGTACAGTTCATTTCTTTAATTATAATACCATAGCACATTTATTATACATAACATAAGGTATATTTTGTGTAGTTTTAAGGCTTAGAAAATTAATTAGAAAGTAGAAAATTATGTTTTATGGGAACCCAGGAACGGATTATTCTCATTTTAATGGTTTCTTATGGGAAATTAATTTTTGGGATGCACACTTTTTGCCTGACACACTCTGGGAACCAATTAAGTTCGAAAGGGTTAAAGCGCCCAAACCAAAATGGGCAACTTCCTTTGTCTTTTCAGGCATGACACCTTGAGAGATTTTGTTGGACTTCTGGAGAGACATGCCAACCAAATTCCATGTGACCAAGTTGAACTGGCTTCTGGCACTGAATGTTCCAATGTATTTATCTCGACCAGACTCGTTTTCTAATAGAATGAAAATCTTGAAAGGGTGGTGACTTGAGACTTTTTTGTGTCTCATCTCGATGGACCTGCTCATGAAATTTTACATTGCTATGAAAAGTCAAACTAGATGGAGGGTGACATTTTCACACACAAAAATTGCGGGTTTGCTATTAAGGCCTCGCACATTCTATTTCCACCAGAATGCTTGTGATGCCGAGAAAGGATGAAGCGACGTGAGCTCCTCCGGATGAATGAGAGTCTGTGGATGGCGAGTTGAGATAGCGACTTTTTTTTTGTCCAAGGTTAAATTGTTCATTTCCTCTAGCTGAATCTGCGGAGACGCTCATCTTGATATCATCTTCTCAGCACTACCGATAGACGCTCATTAAGCCGAAGTTCTCAGTGAACATTAAACTTCTCCGCTGCACTCTTTTGACATTTGGACCAACTACATGTCCGCAACTTCACAAATACTTTGTGATCATTTGTCCTCACGTAACTTTTTTTGTTCTGTCATCTTAGAAGGCGAATGCTACGAGTACAAGTGGCTGAGCAGCTTTCACGTCAACTCTACGCGACCGTTCATCTGGTGTCAGCGCTCTGACGGACTCAACGTCACTGGTAAGAACATTAGAGTCACTCTCCAATAAACACAACGCGCAAAGAAACTCAACTTTTAAAGCCATATTCCGCAAAGTTTGCATTAGGCACCACTTTTCCACTTTCGAAGGACAAAATCCTGTACAGTTTTTGTCGGATTGCTACCAAATTTGAATATGTAGTTAGTTGCTTTGGTTTTTCACATATTCAATTATTTTTTCATTATCCTTGCTGTCATTGCCTTTTTATCGAGCATCTTCATCTAGAAATATTTTTGTCTTTTTTTTTTTTTTTGTTTATTTATCTGTTTGTGCATTAATCTTCTTCTTATTTTCCTTTCGGCTTTTCCCGTCAGGGGTCGCCACAGCGAATCAGTCCTCCATCTTCAGAGTTTTGATTTGCATGTTTGTTTTGGCCAAGCTTTTACATCGGATGCCCTTCCTGACATCCCTCTGTATTTATCCGGGCTTGGCACCGGCACAATAAGACACTGGCTTGTGTCCCCTTGTGGCTACAGAACAAGCAATTCGATGAGCTTAATAAAGATGAAGATGCTCGATTAAAAAGGCAATGACAGCAAGGATAATAGTCGTCAATAACAAAGGGAGAAAATCAATGCGTTTTGGCAATGAATTACACGATTGAAATTATAACGCAGCATTTTTTTATCAGTCTTTTTCATCAGTCAATTTCAACTACAGTGTTAATTAACCCCTTCGAGCACGCAATTTTGGACTCATTAATGTGATTGTTTATTTCTTTATTTCTTTATTTTTGTGTGTTTGTTTTTTCACACATTCAATTATTTGTATTTATTTATCTATTTGTATGTTTATTTATGTTTGTTTATTCATTTGTTTGGCTATTTTTGTTTGTTTGTTTTCCACATATTCAATTATTTTTATTTATTTATATATTTGTTTGTTTATTTATGTTTGCTTATTTATTTGTTTAGTTATTTGTTTGTTTGTTTTCCACAAATTCATTATTTTTATTTATTTAACTATGTTTGTTTATTTGTTTGTTTATTCATTTGTTTAGTTATTTATTTGTCTCTGTTTTTTCACATACAGTATTTATTTACTTATGTGTTTATTTATTTGTTTTTGTTTTTTCACATATTCAATTAGTTTTTTTATTTGTTTGTTTATTTATCTGTTTGTTCGTTAATTTGTTTGTTGTCACATTTACTTATTTATTTGTTGTTTGGTTGGTTGTTTTTTCACATACTTGTATTCAATTATTTTTATGTCTTTATTATTTGTTTGTTTGTTTATGTTTGTTTGTTTGGTCTGGGTATTTTTTAGACAGATGGATCACATTAGTATGCAAAACATTTTATTTTTGTCATTGTGTGTGGCCAAAGCTTGACAGCAAACATTGTTGACAACCCAAATCAAATAAAAATGCCAGAGCCGCTTTAATCAGTTTAATCAGTCAAATCCAGTTTCATTGAATAACATTTTGGTAGGACTGGCTAACATGAGTAGACCAACCAAAAAAATAAATACAATTAAATAGTTAATAGTTTTGGGCAGGGGGATTTTCAGGGATCATTTTCTGACATTGCCATCAAACTTGAACTACACATAATATATTAAGACAGATCAGAATCACCAAGCTACTTGATCTTTACATTTGAAGGGAGGAGAGGTTATGTGAGGATGACACATGGAAGCGAGACAGAAAAAAAACATGAATTGTCTGTGTGCCATTTGTCGCTCTTCATTTGGATCTTGCTGTTTTTTTCTGCTTTAATCCCCCAACCCCTTTAGGGGGCTGCCTTCCCACCAGCCCTGTGATGGACGACAGCGCATGCAACCCACCATGCGTCCCCCCGACGTCTTACTGTAGTGAGGTCAGTCAACAGGAAGTCAAATTCCGCTGTTCATTCAAATCACAAATTGCAGACAAATCCATCGGTTCTGTGCTGCCTCCAGCAGGCGGGCATGTGCATGTGCGAAGAAGGCTACACGGAGGTGCTGTCGTCCCGCGGGCACCTGGACCAGTGCGCTCCCATCCCCATTCTGGAGATCCCTACAGCAGGAGACAAGAAGGGGGACGTCAAGACCAGCCGTGCCGTCAACCCCACGCTGACTGCCACCACACAGCCTGGACGCTCTGGGCGCACCTGGTACTTGCAACCCTACGGACCAGGTCACAATTCTCTTCATTTTGTACAACTAGCACAATGACTAAACTAGACACTTTTTTGGAATCTGCTTTTCCGGAGGCCTATCATAGCTGTATTCGTGAAGTAGGCAGGTTACACCTTGTGTACTGAAGGGCAGTTGTCCCCGGGCCGCGGACAATACCGTGGATCAATCAACACTGGGCCGTTGACTGGGAGACAGAAATTCATTATTTATTTCTGTTTTATGTATTAACTCATTCACTGGCATTCACAATTTTTTTCGGGAATTGAAAATGTGACGTAGAGTGCCATTCCCGAATTTGTTCGGGTTTTGTTTTTTCTCGTTTGGCTGACGATAAATCGCTGGCCATGGCCTCTGACAATGTTTTTCCTTTTCCACAAGGCGGCAGCATTTCCCTTTTTTCCATGTTTGCGCTTTGTTCCAGCTTTAGCTGTTGTTAAAGCACTATATAAACCAATATGTATGTATTGCATTGTATTTTGGACAGCCATCCTCATTTCGAGCTCAAATAGCTCCACAACCATATAATTTAGGAATGTTAGTTTAGGATTAAAGAAGAGGGTATAAGGGCAGCATTTGCCTTTTTTCCATGTTAGCGCTTTGTTCCAGGGTCAGCTGTTGTTAAAGCGCTATATAACTAAATATGTATGTAATGTATTTTGTACAGATGCCCCGATTTCTAGCTCAGATAACTCCAGACCCATATAAATTTTCCTTCTTTTTTCTCATGAAAGAAGAGAGTCTCAGGTTTCTCACGCCCCATTGAATTTTTATGTAGTCCTAAAACTCAATATTTTGTGAGTCCTGGAATTCAAGTAACAGTGACAAAAACCCTGTTACTGGAGTGGGCACATTTTTGCACGTCTGGCAGTGAATGAGTTAAATAAGTCGAACGGCGTTTTATTTTGACACATATTTTATTTTGAAATGACCGGATTATCCTCTCTGTTACGGCTCCTCATTTAGCATCAACATTTAACCCAGCTCGCAAAAGTTACATATGACACCTCTGCCACCCTCAGACTGTGGTAAAATTATCAAGCGCTGATAGTTAGAAAAAGGTTGGAGACCACTGCTGTAGGGCACACAGACATGAAGAACCATTCACCGCACCTGTGCACTCTTGAGGCAGACGTGGTAACCAGTCGTCCAGCATGCCGTCTAGGACTATATTAACAGGGCAAAAATAATATCCATAATAGTTATTGTTTCCGGATTAGTTAATTAGATAAATTGAAGTTTTGAGACATTTTAGAAGTGTATATTTGTTAAAATGTGGAGGATTTTCCTTTGTTTAAAAAAGTGTACAAAAACCACCATAATGCATGACAAAATAATTAAAACAAAACATTACTCACACATTCAGAAAAACCTAAGCAAAAAATGTGAGGCAACTCAATAACTCCTCATCTTGCTTCGCAGATGGTAAGATGAAGATTTGGGTGTACGGTGTGGCGGCGGGAGCCTTCGTACTGCTAATCTTCATCGTGTCTATGATCTACCTGGCTTGGTGAGTCCTCCTTTATCATCCTCCTCCTCCTCCTCATGATCATCATCATCATCATCATCACCACCACGGTCACCTCTTTCTATCCTCTACCATCACCCTTCTAATGGCAAGTGCAGCAGTTACTGCGCCAAGGTGCATCGTTCTCTGGCCTCCCAAGAGTGCCACGCCAACGGAGCGGCAGTGTGGACGGGACAACAAAATGCCCACGGGATGGTGTACACATGTCCCGACTGCCAAGAGCTGGCTCAGACCAGCGGCAGCTAATGAAAAGAGCCAACTTCTCTTCCCCCCCTGTCCAAGAAAAGTATCTTCTCCCAGCATGCATTGCTCAAGTGCCTGCAGGCCCTCCCCTCATGTGGTCTGGCTGACAGCCGGGGCATCTCGTTGGAATAGGTGAGGACCAATCGCCTGTTGACCGGTTAGGAAAAGCTCACAATATGACCTAATATTTAAGAATGAACTGAATGACAAAAAAAATAATTGATCACAATTGGTAATTCACTCATTCACTGCCATTCCCAAATTTATTTGGGTTTTGTTTTTTATTGTACGGGGTGCCAAAGCGCTCGTCAGACCGCTGGCAATGTTTTTCCCTTCCACAAGGGTGCAGCATTTGCCTTTTGTACAGCCCTCCCCATTTCAAGCTCAGATAACTCCAGACCCATATAATTTAGGAATTAACTCTTTTTTTCTTGTTTGGGTGCTGATAATGCGCTGGCCATCGAATCTGGCAGTGTTTATCCCTTCCACAAGGGGTTATCATTTCCCCTTTGTCGATGTTAGCGCTTTATTCCAGCTTCAGCTGTTGTTAAAGTGCTATATAAACCAATATGTATGTATTGCATTGTATTTTGGAGAGCTGCTCTCATTTAAAGCTCAGATAACTCCAGACCCATAAGAGTTAACTCTTTTTTTCTGATGAAAGAAGAGTCTAAGGTTTCTTACGCTGCATTGAATGTTTATGTAGTCCTAAAACTCAATATCCTGTGGGTCCTGCAATTTGAGTGAAAATGACCAAAAAAAATCCCTGGCACTGGAGTGGGCACATTTTTGCACACCGTCTGGCAGTGAACGAGTAAAAGAAACTGCAAATACAGTAAAGTCTCGTTATATCGATATTCAAGGGAGTCCGAAAAAATATCGATATAACCGGGACTATCGATATATCCGACCCTGTTTGCATGTAATTTTCTCCGTGCGTGCATAGAAATAGTACCGATATAACCGGGACTATCGATATATCCGACCCTGTTTGCATGTAATTTTCTCCGTGCGCGCATAGAAATAGTACCGATATAACCGGGACTATCTATATATCCGATATCGATATAACGAGACTTTACTGTAATCACATTCTGCCACAACTCACTCCACACGCAGACTGTTACCAACCAGCCTGTGACATTCTCTGACAGCCACGTCACTCACCAGGCCATTGCCCAACCTTTTAAAGTCTCACTTACAAAGACTCACAGAGATGACCCAAAAAAGAAACATTGAGGATGTTAGTCCCTGTCCCAAATCGATTCTCTGTGCCGAAATCTACATGTAACAATCCCTAGTTTGAAAGAAAATTGATTAAAAACAAATAATTCTAAACCTCTCAAATTTTATGGGTAATTTGAATTCACTTTAGGAAGCTCAACCACCCCCATACATAATCGAAAGATGCCCACTCTACTGCTTCAGATCAGCATTAGTAAAGTAATATAAATGCAACCAAATACAGCCCCCTTAATTTTGGACTTGAATAACACCAACAACATATTGTTGGATTGGATTCTTTGCAAAACAGATGCGAGGCTATGAGATTTATTTACTTTTTAAACACTGATTTTAAGTAACACCAAAACTGGACTTTTCATCGATAGCTTGCTAGCAAGCTGGTTTGATAGCTAGCTAGCTAGGTGTCTTGCTGCCCCCGTGAGGCCTATTCGTGCCATTACACTCATCTTCCTCCCCATCGTTTGTGTTGTTTCCATTTTCCAACAGGGGGGAGCATTGTCACATTTGTGGTTTCAGTGAAATAGAAACGGTACTCATTGTTCACTTCATTAGGTACACTTGTACTGTACAATCGAATTCATGCGATCTAAAGATTAATGAAGTATTTTCGATTTTTTTTTTTATTTGCATGTTTAGAGAATTTGAATATATGTGTGTCAACTCCTGTTTAATATGTCTACAGTGTATATTGTAATAATAATAATAATAATAATAATAATAATGTATTATTAATTTAGAAACACCTTTCAAAACACTCAGGGGCACTTTAAAGGACAACCCACATCAGTTTTTTTTTTTTTTGTTTCCTGACATCAGAAAACGTTTTATAGCATCTAAAATTCCCAAAACACGCAGGCTGATATTTTTAGTCAAATGCAAAACACCAATAAAAATGACTTAAAGTGTCCACAATCTGCTGCGAATTGGGCATTTTCAGAAATTCCCGCCCCCAGTTCATGACGTCACCCCAAGACGTCTTGCCTTGCTCGAGAATCAAAACAATGGCTTCAGATTCGGAGAATAGGCTTTCTTGTTACACATCTTCTTCTTCTTTTTTTCTTTCGGCTTTTCCCTTCAAGGGGTCACCACAGTAAATCAGTGTCCTCCATCTTTAGAGGTTTGATCAACATGTTTGTTTTGGCCAAGCTTTTACGTCGGATGCATGCCCTTCCTGACACAACCCTCTGTATTTATCTGGGCTTGGGACCGGCACAAGAAAACTTATGTCCCTTTGTGGCTACAGAACAAGCAACTCACTCAGTAAAAGGCTCCCAAACACAAAATGGTCATCGGCACAGCAACATTCAAAAAAGCAAAAACTATACTCACCATTAATAATAATAATAATAATAATAATAATCTCCATCCATCTTCTGCCACTTATCCGGGGTTGGGTCGTGGGAGCAGCAGCTTCAGTAGGGAAGCCCAGACTTCCTTCTCCCCAGCCACTTCTTCTAACTCGTCCTGGCGGATCCCAAGGCATTTCCAGGCCAGCTGGGAGACATAGTCTCTCCAGCGTGTCCTGGGTCATCCCCAGGGTCTCCCGCCAGTGGGGCATGCTCGGAATACCTCACCAGGGAGGCGTCCAGGGGGCATCCTAATCAGATGCCCGAGCCACTTCATCTGGCTCCTATCTATGTGGAGGAGAAGCGGCTCGACTCTGAGCCCCTCCCGGATGACCGAGCTTCTCACCTTATCTCTAAGGGAGAGCCCAGACACCCTACGGAGAAGCTTACTTGTTACACATCCAGTTATGAATATGATTCAAATAGTTCTGAAGAGGAAAGTATAAATGTTTGCAATTGATTAAAGAAGGTCTTCGGGGTCATTTTGAGTGATCAGGACTGCGGTGTGGTGTCACAGAAAATGCAGAAGATGGCAGCAGAGCTCCGTTGGAAATAGTTTTGGATTTGGATTTGCCTTTATTAGTCTCGCAGTGGAGAAATTTACATTTCACAGCAGCAATGTTAGGAAAGGAATGAAAGTAGAAAAACAAAAGACATGAGCTGCTGCAAAGGCAGCCACTCTCGCGGCGCCGTCTTGAAGTCAGAATAACAAAAAAAAACTAAATAACAAATAACATGACAACACAAAGACACAGAGAGTCATTCATTTTAAGCACTTTCAATTGCACACAAAAGAGGAGCGGATCAAAGCGTCTCTTCATCAGTGGATCAGAGACATCATGGTGTGCAGGTCAATATGCAGGTCGACTACAAGCTAAATATTGAAAGCAAACACGCAGCCGTAGCATCCATTGACGAAGAGATTGTCTCACATCTCCTGTCTCACATAAATCCGCTTCAATTCCAAGCCGTTACAGTTCCACATCCACGTCGGCGCTCTGCGCTGACGCTGCTTTCTTCTTCACTAGCTCCTCAAGCCATGCATTCATCCAGCTGCAAACTGTCCAACAGCACCGACCTTTCCGCTGAACAAAGCGGGGCTGTAGATGCTGCCCAATGCAGGTGCAAAATGGCCCCTTTGGTGTCCAGCGATGACAGTCGAATGGCACCGACATTCCTCCCATTCAAAATCAGTACTGGCATAGTCATGCTGCTGAAAAGGCGCAACTGCTCATCACAGTCTCCTCCTTGATGAATGTCGTGGTCAAAAATGCTGCAAAACAATTCGTAACCATTCCACACGACGCACAATAACACAAAGCGACAAAAGAAAACAGAAAAACAAGACAAAAACAACAACAAAAAAGCAAGGCACATGAGAGCACTTGCTGACGGCTGCCTACTCAGGCGCCATCTTGGACTCCTTTATTTTATTCTTCACCTTGGAATTTTTGTCAACGAATATCAAAGAGTTATCTCGGTGTAACATACAACGATTGACCATTGCATTATTCATGTGTTTTCCTTCTAATTTCGCCATCAACACGGATCAACACTAAGTTTTCAAACCAAACAAAGTACCGCAAAATGCATTGAGGTGATGCAAGGTATGTCCTTTCTCGGTGAGGGGCGTTCCTTCTGTGACGTAGGGAGAGGACTCCTCACCAACTCAAAAACAAGACTTCTGGAATGTTCAGTGCGAGTCTTAATACGTAAAATACGCCCAGTAGAAGTCATTTGAAGCCATTTTACAAATTATGGACACAACTTGTCCGGAGACGTCGGTTGGCCTTTAAAGTCACAGAATAAGTTTTTCTGCGATTGAGCAGCAGCAGCCAAAGAGTGGACTGGATTCTTCTTTTTCTTCTTCTTCTTCTTCTCCTTCTTATTCTTATTCTTATTCTTATTCTTATTAATAATATATTATCAGTATATCAGATATTATCAGATATTATAATTGATTATTATCAGATATTATAATTGAATAAAAATGGAATAAATGAAACAGGACAGAAAATCCAAAACATTTACATTTGAACATATTTCTGTGATAGATGGATGGACGGACAGACGGATGAATGGATGGGTATGGAAGGATAGATGAAACTACTATATAAAAGCAAATGGAAAAAGTTGAAAAAAGCCAGAGTTTAGATAATATAATTATATACAATTCATTTAAACCAGAGGTGTCAAACTCCGGTCCTCGCAACACACCTGATTCAAATGATCAGATCATCAGCAAGGTCTGTGGAAGTTTGACATTAAGCCTGTTCCCTTGAATCAGGTGTATAGCAACAGGGAGACTTGCAAAACATGTAGGAGGACGGCCCTTCAGGACCGGGGTGTGACATACTTTTGCTGAACAAAAAATTCCCGAATCTTAGAATTTGGCCATTTTGGGTTTGAAGTCACCATTTCTTTCCTCTTGCATTTAGTAGAGAAAATCCAAAAGTTCAAAGCACAGTTATGCATGCATAAATATGCTGGTGTACCTAATGTTGTGCGGAATATGACAGCGTCACTTGACGTTTCCCCGAAATATTAACCATAACGTGTCTTTTCCCATTTGTGCGACCGGCAGCAGGAAGCCAAAGCGACCAGAGCGAACGAGACAACAGCAGAACAACCGCCTCAAACCGCTGACGCTGGCCTACGATGGCGACACAGACATGTAGTCAGTCACAGCTGCACGCCGGATGCTTTTTTTTTTTTAATTATCTTTTATTTTTATATTTATAGCATGAAGGCGAGACAGTCAATCCTCTTAGAGCACATCTGTTTGAAAAAGTGCTCGATCCAATAACATTTTTTTCACCTTCATGACCTCTGCAAGTGTTGAGAAAAAATGCCTTTTTTTGTCATCCACCCAACCAAGACTTCTTTTTTCACACCTCACTCCCACTTTCTTTCCGCTGAGCCGCCGCTGGAGGCTTTAACGGGATATGTTGCATCCTCCGTTGCCAAAAAAAAAACGGTGAGGCTGAGGGATGAAGGGAAGGAAAATCTCCATAAAGGGGTTTAGAATCCTTTCCTTAGCCGAATCCTCTCGACAAAAAGGGGCACCAACCTCTCACTCTCATACGCTTTTGTGGTTGTTGTTCTATTGGAGAGGCCATTGTGCCCCCCTCTGTCTCTGTCTCTCTCTCCCCTAAACTTTGACCGTGTTTCAGGCGCAAACGTGCACTATATTAGTGCAGCACAGAAACGATGATGCCATATAAGAGGGAAGATTGCGGCAAAACATGCAGGGTTCACTTGCAATGGAGGCGTAGGGACTAAGGGGGGAAAGGTATGTGTGTGTGTGTGTGTGTGTGTGTGTGTGTGTGTGTGTGTGTGTGTGTGTGTGTGTGTGTGTGTGTGTGTGTGTGTGTGTGTGTGTGTGTGTGTGTGTGTGTGTGTGTGTATATATATATATATATATATATATATATATATATATATATATATACAGTTGGACCTTGGATTACGAACTAAATTGGTTCCCAGACAGAGTGCGTAAGGCAAAAGTGTGTATCCCAAAAAATAATTTACCATAGGAAACCATTAAAATGAGGAAAAATCTGTTGCCTGGTCCCCATAAAACATAATTTTCTAATTTTCTAAGCTTTAAAACTACACAAAATATACCTTATTTTATGTACAATAAATGTGCTACAGTATTATGATTAAAGAAATAAATTGTACTGTACAATAAAGTCATTTTATTTACCTTTGTGATGGTCGTTAATGGCTTGATGGAATGGAGTGGGTGGTTTCCTCAGCATGAAACACTTGATGAGGAACATGGGCTTCTTTCACCATCTTGAGGAATGATCCCTTGTAGGTGCTTTCTCTGTGATAATTGTATCTAGTTCTTCATCAATTGTGATCTGTTTAGTTGGGTTGATTGCTTTTTGCATGAAGTGTACAGATGACTTGTCCGGGTTATTTGTGGATCCTGATTGATGGGATATTTTAACTGTTTTCTAGCCATTTTCTCACTATTCTCACACTCTCACACTTTTTTTTTTTTTTTGTTTCAAGCTCTGTCATCTCCCTTTCGTGTGTGTGTGTGTTTTCTCACTCTATCTCTGTCTGCCTGTCTCTTTAATGTTTAACCCCCCCCCCCCCCCCCCCCCCCCCCCCCGCACTGCTGGGTCCTTGACCAATCACGTAGCTTTAACCGAAGACGCCATTTTGTTTTTTGGAGAACGGCCTCACTCTCCCTCTGTAACCCCATCCCCCACTGCTTTGTTCTTGACCAATCACGTGGCTTTCACTAAAGACTGGGGGCAGGGAATAGAGGCCAAAAACAGTGGCCACCGTTTTCTTGTTAGGAGAACGGGCTCGTTTGCCAACGAGTTTATCCTATCATGGATCTACTTTTCTATCCCTTAATAGAAATTTTCAAAACATCATGCCTTTTTTTTCCAAGAATACACAATAACGCAACACTTACTTTAGCTCCCATGTTTCATGAGTTCAAGTGTGGCCCTAATACTCCATTGTAAATAATCATCAAAACTGTATAGCTGTTTTTTAGCAGTTAAAAAAAGAACCGTTTGTGGTTTGTTGAAGTTGTCTGGTTGAACATTTGTCTCTGCCAAAATGAATCTTAAAATAATGTCGAAGTAATTTTTTTTCTCCATATTTCGTCAGACATTTTGATTTGAAGCGGCCATTTTGAGGGTGGTTATGGGTATTTGCAAGAAAACCTGACAATCTTCACAAATCAAGGCCCTTCAATTGGTCTGATTTAGTTAGCAGATTAATGTTTGAGAAGCAAGTTATCATGAATCAACCCAGAAAAAAACCAAATGTGTGTGTATATATATATATATATATATATATATATATATATATATATATATATATATATATATATATATATATATATATATATATATTCTTTGGGGTTTTTTTTCTGGGTTGATCCATGATCCATGATAACTTGCTTACCAAACATTATGCTGCTAACTGACGGTGTGCTGCTAACTAAAATGTGGGAACAGATTATTCTCATTTTAATGGTTTCCTAAGGGAAATTATTTTTTGGGATACACAGTTTTCGCTTTACACACTCTGTCTGGGAACCAATTAAGTTCGGAAGCCAAGGCCCCACTGTACCTTCATTCCAAAATTCTACGCCAGAATCCAATTTCACGCGGAACATAAAAATAGGTTGGCATTTCTATCATGAGCAGAACTCTTGTGCAACTTTGCTTTTATCTGCCTTACTCATGATTACTTGCAAGTTTTCGTCATGAAGGGGTCTACCTAATATGCAGTCACTTCGAAATTGATCATTGATGAACATGTGTTTTTCATACAAGCTTTATTATTATTCATGACACGGAAAATAACAAAAAAAAAAGTCTGAGTCTGACATTGTTTACACTGGTGATTAACATTTTTTAGGGGTTTTTCGTGCAGATGAACGTTAAAAAGGTATGTGTACATTTATTTTGTATTAAACAGAAAATGTTTAGTTTGAATATTGCAAAAGTGGATGTATATAATGTTTTGCTGTCATGCAAGTTATGTGGTGGGGGTAAAAAAGACGATGAAAAAAAACCCATACAATCGTCTGTTTTGTACAGGTTGTTTGTGCGTGCGGGAAGAAAATATGGTAATAAACCAGGACAAAGTGACAAAACAGATTTGTCCTTTTTGTCTCTTATGCGAGGTAGAGAAAGTAATTGAAATCCATTTTACAGAAAAAAAGTTTTTGTTTTTTTTTACAAAATATTTTTTTATCTGTTATTCTACCCCACGGTGTCCGAAGGCACTTGCACTAGAAGGAGCATCACAGTGTCTACTGAAATGCAGCAATAAGTGTTGCAAAATATAAATAAAAATCAATTCCATTTTGATGATCACTGTTGACAAAGTACAAAGAAGGCTGTTTTCCTAACGAAATAACCCATGACAGGAAGGGGGCTGCAATGGATTAATGACATTTCCATTCATTTCAATGGGGAAAGATGATTTGGATTTTGACAGAACAAATTAAACGAGTGTCTCACGGCATATTTGTTTATATCTTTCGGAAAAAGGTGTTCAAATCCCAGTTTTGCCATTATAGGCGATGCCTTTTATATGGAATTTTGAGGGGAAAAATGCCCATTTCAATCCAGTGTGGAATCAAGACGCAAATGTAACAAAATGCTCATGTGACACTTTAAAACTTGTTTTGTGCAATGTTGCCAAAGCTACTGCAACCTCAATATCAACCATTTGCCTTTCATTTGTTCTTTGCGGCTATTCCAAAAATGGCAAAGCGTCCCCTTGCTTTACAGTGACGCTAATAGAGTTGCAAAGTGATGGTTTATGCATCTGAGAGCTCCCTTTACCTGAACAGCGATGGTATCGCGCCGCATTGGAGTGCGACGTGCTGCCATTTACGAGATTGATTTTGACCTTTTGTTTTATCTTTGCTCTTACTGCTCTTATTCTGTGTGAGTGTAGTGTGGGTGTGTGCGCGTGTGTGTGTGTGTGGACGTGTGTGTGTGTGTGTGTGTGTGTGTGTGTGTGTGTGTGTGTGTGTGTGTGTGTGTGTGTGTGTGTGTGTGTGTGTGTGTGTGTGTGTGTGTGTGTGTGTGTGTGTGTGTGTGTGTGTGTGTGTGTGTGTGTGGTTTTGTGTCCCACAACCTGAATGACAAATTGAATACTGTATATGCTATGACTGCTTTAACGTTATTACATAAACAACTTTCGTATTACTTTTAACAAAGATTGTGTGGTTGTTGTGATATGTTCAATTGGATTTTTCAGGATGGGTGTTTTTTTCTATTAAGATAGAAGACTTTATTGATTGACTTGTCGGAGCCGCAGCATTGAAGGACCAAAAAGGTCATGACAATGACTATTCATACGAGAGCATGCTGTTTATTGAAAACTAAATATATAGTGTTAATCGAAATACACTATCTACATGAAAATATATAATAATATACCATGCACGATTGCCAATTCATTTAATATTTACTTTCATGAATTGTTATTTTTATTTAAAATTCCAGACTTATTTCTATATCATCTCATTTCATATATTGAGTCAATTTTATAGGTGTTTCAGTTGATTTATTGTTTTATAGTTTTTTTTTACATAAAAGTTCTGTCTGCGTTTTATTAGTTTGTATAATTTAACATGTATTTTTGATCACTTTAGAAGCTACCATAATGTTTCACTTTTTAATGAATCGTCTTATAATCACCATTATATTCTATTTTTACATGATTGTATTTCTTTTTAACACTTCGGTGCACGTTTATATTTTTCTTTTTTTCTTAGTGTTGGTTGTCTCCAAGTCAGTTGCATTGCAGTCAAGCACCACTTGGGGACAGCCTGACGACATCACAAGTTTTCAGAAGTACATCATACCCATCGCCCCCTCCCACAATCCCCATCCTGCATCCCCTCCATGCGAGTATAAAACATCCCCTTCACACTCAAGTACAAATAGTGCAGCGTCGCCTCTGAACGCAACATCTATTTTACCCCCAACCGAGAACAACCTAATCCTCATCATCTACCTTGGGACGCCCTCCCTTTACCCCCCAACCCTGCCCCACTCTGGCCCGGTACTTTATTTCAAGTTGGGTCAGCAGGAGATTTTTGGGGCACTTTCTTTCCCGACATCAGAGAGGACGACGGCTGGGCTGAAGCCAGGAAAGACGCTCGGTGGTCCGAATATGTCGACCACATGGTGCTGCTGGGCTCTGTTGCTGTCAATCATCTCTCTGGTGAGCGAGAACTCAGATTTGATAACGTTCGCGATCGTTTTTATTTATTTTGTAACATTTTGCTTCAAACTCCCGCCGAGGTTCTTTTGGGTGAAGAAAACCATGTCTGATTTATATACGTATGTGGTCTTCTCTGATGTGTAGCCAGCTGTGAGACTTTTGATTTAAATTGTAGAAAAATGGAACACAATTTTGCAAATCAAAGTGGGTGTGGTATCACATGAAATAATTGAGTTTGAAATTAATTGAAGAAATATAATCGTAACATATTTAACTGACATTCATATTTTGGAAACATTGAAAGAACCAGTGTTATTTTTACTAAACTAACAAACGCTAAGATAGCCATGTCCATTTTTATTTTACATGAGAAAAGAACACGTTATAAATAATTAGACTTGAATGTTTTTTCCACCACCAATAAATGAACAATGTGTAGTTTTCCTATCAACAGTACGATGGGTAACGTTTTTAGTTGAAGAAAAACAGGTTAAACGTTCACACATTCGACCCATACGTAGTTTCCTCTCAACTAATGCTAAGCTATCGGCGAACATTTTTATTTACCAAAATAATTGAAGAAATATAAAAAAAGAGGGCCAATAATGTTTTCCTTGTGCTAAGATAACCATAATCAATAATACTGGAAACGAGAAAACAATGAAATCATGAAATTCGTACTTTTTATTTTGACTTCAAATCATGTAATTTTGAGTCCATTGTGGATTTTCAAGCAAATACTGTTTTTTTAACAGGGTTGTTTATCTATTTATTAATTATTAATTTAATCAAACTGGAGTATTCTGCCACCATTATAGGTCCAAACATGTGGTCCATAAAAAAGGCTAACTTCGCTGTGAAAACTTTTATTTTACTTTTTTAATCAAGTAAAAACTGAGCAGAGAGAGTGACTATATCGGGAGAAGGATGCTGAGCCTTGAACTAGCAGTTAGGGGACAGAGAGGAAGACCAAATAGGAGGTTTATGGATGTTTTGAAAGACGACATGAAGGTAGCTGGTGTGAGAGAGGATGCACAAATCTGGGTTAGATGGAGGACACTGATTCGTTGTGGCGAACACTGAAAGGAAAAGCCGAAAGGAAAAGAAGAATTAAGTAAAAACTGAATCATGTTTCTTGACATGAAATGGTCAAGTGTGTCATTCTTTTGATGAGGCTTCCTGCTAAATACTTCTTGAGGGACCGAAATTCATAATGGAAGGAAAAATCCTTTCCAGAAGTCCCCAAAGCCGAAATAATAAACCTCAGATGAAACCTAAGCCCTGCGTTGGCGATTCAAGCTTTGTCTCTTGGTTAGCGAACTACTGTAAATCTGAGGTTATTTCTAAATCCTCTGATTGTGTGTCCCGAAACTGATCAGTCGGAGACCAAAAACCTTTGTGAAAGTCCTGAAACCATGGATTTTCAATACTGTTCACACCAAAACACTGGAGGACTGGAACGCTCATTAGAAGCTCCAACAATATTTAATGGAACTCCCACATTCTAAATAGGAGCACAACTTGGTCATCTTTTATGTTAACTAAAATTGGAACTATCAGCCCCAATTATAAACATAATCAACAGCTAGTATTGTTGTCACGGTAACAGGAATCTAAAAAAAAATCAACAATAAATTAACATGTACACTATACATTTTCCATCAGCAAAATCAAAATACATTCCTGAGCTGTAGCAGCACCACGTGAAAGTTAAAAGAAAGAAATAAAGGGAAATAAAAAGTGTCCGTCTTGACGGTTTGTGACAAGCTAATTGCTTTAATCCTGCGTGAGCCGGTAACCCCGCCACCTCGCCATCCCGCCGTGCCGCCTGCTCTGATGAACGCATCAACAAAGCAATCGGCGAAGAACAGCGGCCGTAATCCGCATAAAAAACTTCACTTAAAAGCTCCCGCGGCGTTATCAGTGTTTAATTTGCATAGTGATGGAAAGAAGTCAATTACTATTAATTATTCTCTACAACTTCATTCCCATTATCCAATTGAATTTGCCATCTTGAAAAGCATAAACTCAATTTCACAGCTGGCTAAACTTGCTAATCATTTACACCCCCGGCCGTCCTCACCAACCATACATACCGCCAGCCCTTTTTAGTGCTACACACCGCCGCGAAGAAACGCGTTGATTGTTGCATGCGAAACTCTTGAAGAACAAGTAGTGGGCAGTCAGGGCTGACCAAGCCTTCTCTGCTGGTCTAAACACTGACAAACCTGTAACCTACAGTTTTCAACTTCAATTCGGTGATACTGTATACACAGTTATGAATATGATTCAAATAGTTCTGAAGAGGAAAGTATAAATGTTTGCGATCGATTAAAGAAGTCCTTCCGTATCATTTTGAGGCGTCTGGACTCCAATGTAGCTCCCAGAAAATGCACGAGATGGCGCCTAAGGTCTGTTGGAAATGGTCTGATTTGTCTGCTGCGAATTTGTGTCAACTTGTATCAAACAGTAGTCTTGGTGCAACAAACAACGATTCACCATTGCGTTATGTATGTGTTTTCTAATTTCGCCATCAACATGGATCAACACAATGTTTTCAGACCAAACAAAGTGCCCAAAATTCATTGTGTGTCACTTCCTCGGTCATTGACGATACCTATCGTGACGTCACGTCAGGAATCGTCACCAACTCAAAAACAAGACTTCCTGAACATTCAGTGCGAGTCTTAAAACGTATAATATAGCTATATGCCGTGGAATTTTTGTAAAATATGCTCATGAGAAGTCATTTGAAGTGATTGGACAAATTATGGACACAACTTGTCCGTAGGCGTCGGTTGTCCTTTAACTGATTCACTGCTGGACGATGTGCCAAAATGTGTCCACTCCAGTTCCAGGGTTTTTTTTTTTTTCACTCAAATTGCAGCACCCACGGAATATTGAGTTTTACCTCTACATAAGCTTTCAATAGAGCGTTAGACACCTTAGACTCTCTGCTTTTGTCAAAAGTTAATTCCTGAGTTATATGGGTCAGGAGTTATCTGAGCTTGAAATGGGGCCACCTGGACAAAATCAGAATCGGAATCAGAAAACCTTTATTCGTCCCACAATGGAAAAATTTGCAAATACAATACAGTAAAGTCTCGTTATATCGATATTCAAGGGAGTCCGAAAAAATATCGATATAACCGGGACTATCGATATATCCGACCCTGTTTGCATGTAATTACCTCCGCGCGTGCATAGAAATAGTATCGATATAACCGGGACTATCGATATATCCCATATCGATATAACGAGACTTTACTGTATATTGATTTATATAGCTTCTTTAAGGACAACTGAAGCTGTAACAAAGAACTAACATGGACAAAAGGCAAATTATGTCCTTTGCGGAAGGGAAAAACATTGCCAGAGGTCTGACCAGCGCTTTATTGGCACCCCTGCAAGAAAACAAAACCAGAAACAACTTTGGGAATGGCGCTCCACGTCACAATTTTCAATTCCCGAATAAATTCGGGAATAGCAGCGAATTAGCTAAAATTGCTGGGTCAAAAATTGGACCATCTCTCAACTTTGGTAAATTTGATCCAATTTCTGGGTTCTTTTTTCACAAAGCAACCCAAACAGTTGGGTCTATTGGATCCAAGTTCAGTGTTACCTCTACTTACAAACATGTCTTCTTCTGAAATTTTCAAGTTACAAAACGCCTTAACCAGAAACCAACCAGAAACCAGAAACCAATTGTCTCTTGTCACGAAAAATTAATTTCAAGGTAGAAACGGTAAAAATACAATATGTCCTGCTAAGTCGCAGCTCCGAGTTTCCTGAATGCAACATACTTCTCGCTGCTCTGCCATTGGCTATTACCGAGCATCATCATGGCATCCCATTGGCCAAGAGGGACTTTCATGTGTTGAAATGTATTGATTGATACAGTAGATACTGTATATACCTATGAATCTATGCAGGGTCTTACAAAAATATGAATTACCCAAAAAAGTGTTCACCAGTCCCTCTGCTGATATTTGCCTTGGACATTTTCAACATCCGACAAAAGATAACGTCCATGGATCAGTTCTTTACAAAATGCAATGCCAGAAAATGGGTGAACTATAGCAAAGTCAACCCAGTGTCTAAAAGAGATCATGCCAATTCCGTGTTATTTATACGCATCAAGTCACTCACAAGTTTGGAACAATTCTTAGACCAAATGGCCTAACAATTTTTCATCGATTGGGCTTGAGGCACTGACCGAGATTTAAACCCCAATCCTTTTGTTGAAGGGCAGCAGTGTTAACAATTGATCCATCTCGCCGCTAACGACGTTCTGGAAGACTGTCACATTTACTTCAGAACACAAATGGCAACTGGCATTTGCTCTCTAGCCCACCCAGATGCCAACTTCAACCCAATCCGTTCTGTCGAAATAATTAATTCAATCACTGCTATTAACAAATTTATTCAGGAATTGAAAATATGACAGAGCGCCATTCACGAATTTGTTCGAGTTTTGGTTTTTATATCATAATCATAATCATATAAATCAATATACAGTAAAGTCTCGTTATATCGATATTCAAGGGAGTCCGAAAAAATATCAATATAACCGGGACTATCGATATATCCGACCCTGTTTGCATGTAATTTTGCGTGCATAGAAATAGTATCGATATAACCGGGACTATCGATATATCCGATATCGATATAACGAGACTTTACTGTATTTGTATTGTTTTTCATTTTGTACAGCTGCCCCCTTTTCAAGCTTAGATAACTTCAGATGCATATAACCTAGGAATTAACTTTTTTTTCCTCATGAAAGAAGAGAGTCTAATGTTTCTTACTCTGCACTGAATGTATATATAGTCCTAAAACTCAATATTCTGTGGGGCTTGGAATTTGAGTGACAATGACAAAAACCCCAGCACCGGAGTAGACACAGTCTGGCAGTGAATTAGTTAATGGTGAACTTAACCCAAACTGATCAATATCCATGGCTAAGTGGGTTACGAGTGGGTTAAAAAAAAAAAAACAACCTAGCAATGTGTGTGTTTGGGGCTGACAAAAATGAAGCTCCTTTCGTTACTTGAACTTGCTTTATAGAGATGGATTTGGACAAAAAGCTCTAAATGTTGAGTTCCCATTAAAAATATGCAGGTGGTCAATTTTACAAATGCAAACTGTGAAAATACATGTTGGGAAAAGGTTTGATGCATTAGCACTGGGACTGCTTCTTTCATGGATTTGAAATTCGTCAATCCTTTTTTTAACCCACTGATTGGTTGGTCGAAGATTTTTTTCCTCCCACATTCCAAAAAATATCCATGACAAATTATTGGAACATTTCTAAATTGTCTGGAGGTGTGAGTGTGAGCACGGATGATTGTTGGTCCATCTGCATCCTGCATTTGGCAGGCAACCAGTTCAGAGTGTCCCCACCTACTGCCCCAAGACTGCTTGGATTGGCTCCGGTGACATCTGTGACCCACATGTCTATCAGCAGATTAAAAAATGGACGCATGGATGCTATGGATGAAATGTCTGGCACGGTTAGGTGCTGGTACCTTTGTTTTTTTTTTTTTTTTTTTTTTTTTGTAGAGAGTTAATATTTTAAGAAGGGCTTTAGGCCAGGTCAGTACAAGGTACAAAATGCACTGCCTACCACTGCAGAACACAGATCATAAGACGTTTACATCACATGTTCTCATATCCCCCCCCCCACGGGAACCTTTCCAAATCTCTTTGAAGCTAGTGTGGAAAAAGTCTGATTATGCGTTTTCTCCTGTGGCTACCTCCAAAAGTGCAAGCTAGTTTCTTGGTCCTCGTCTTCAAACCGGTTCCCCCTCGCATATCATTGAGTGTGAGGTCACGCCGGTAATTTTGGCTCCGACTCCTCTGGAGATAAGACACCTGTGATTTCCTGACACTCTGATTTGTCATCTTCTCTCACGCCCTCGGGTAGCACTTTGATACAACAGCTATACCCAAACACTTAGTGAGGCCCATAAGCTCGGCGAAAATGTGAGTGCATCGCTCAACAAATGTTGTACCTAAAAGGAAGGACCTAAACTCTTCATGGAAACCTCCAAAACAGTGGGTGGTTTGAAAATGTGTTCAAAAGACTTATGAATCTAAAGTCAGCAACCCGTGGCTCTTTAGCGCTGCCCTAGTGGCTCCCTGGAGCTTTTTACAAAATGTATGAAAATGTGAAAAAGACATGGGCGGGAAAATATTTTTGTTTCCCTGCATCCTGTAGGAAGACAAACATGACACAATGCTTGAAGAAATTGTTAGATAAATATTAATTCATTCACTGCCAGACGTGTGCAAAAATGTGTCCACTCCAGTGCCAGTTTTTTTGTCATTGTCACTCGAATTCCAGGACCCACAAAATATTGAGTTTGTTTTAGGACTACATAAACATTCAATGCAGCGCAAGAAACGTTAGACTCTCTTCTTTCATCAGAAAAAAAATGAGTTAATTCCTAAATTATATCGGTCTGGTGTTATCTGACCATGAGATGAGGATGGCTGTCCAAAATACAATGCAATACATACATATTGGTTTATATAGCGCTTTAACAACAGGTGAAGCTGGAACAAAGCGCTAACATGGATAAAAGGGAAATGATGACCCCTTGTGGAAGGGAAAAACATTGCCAGATTCTTTGGCCAGCGCATTATCAGCAACCAAACAAGAAAAAAAAGACAACATTTGGGAATGGTGCTTGATTTCATATGTTCAATTCCCGAATAAATTCCTGAATGGTAGTGAATGAGTTAACGTTAAACATTTCTGTCAATGAGGATTTGAATCACAGCCTGTGACGCTCATTTCTGTTAGAATGGTGGGGATGTCAGTCAGAAGTCAAAATACATTTTAAAAGGTGTGATAGTACTGGCAAAGAATGGGAATATGGAGGGCCAAGAGAAGCATTTTTAAACATTACATGTGAACTACGATAGTTAACATGCTGTAAAAATGCGCCCCATCTCTTCTTCATTTTCGCGACAGTTCTGGCTGTCGCTCACTTTGGCACGTGTGTGTGTAGTAACGGGTCAATTGTGATAGGTTGGTTGTTCAAAAAGTAGATTTTCAGTCAGAAACAATCACTTTTGATGAATGCTCATTGTGTATTTGTAGCCTACTCAGTCATTTTGAAATTAGATTTATATAAGCTTTTATTACACGGCTTATCAGAATCAGAATCATCTTTATTGCCAAGTATGTAGAACACACAAGGAATTTGTCTCCGGTAGAACACGCTGCACTAGTATCATCAAAAAATTGAGAAAAATGGAGGCACTATACAGGTCTATTATTTTAGGCCACTGGTTTTTAACCTGGGTTTGATCGAACCCTTGGGGTTCGATGAGAGGATCGCAGGAGTTTGGCGGAGCCTCTGCTGACACACTTCTGTTAATTACGGAAACTGAACATTTCGTCCGGCCCCGGAGGTCCTTTTGTCCGTTGTTATGCTCGTTTAGCAATCGGTAGAGCGCCGGCCAAATATCACAGGAAATCGTGTGGGCAGTATAGAGTCAGAAGCGTACCAAAACGGGAAAATGATTACAGAGAGAGAAGACGAGAGGACAGGAAGACTGCTGCTGCTTCACCCATTCACAACGAATGAACAGCCTAACCAGTAGCTAGCAGTAATCAACGTGTGACTGTCGTCGTAGTACATCGTTTTTATATTTGTTTCATACTATGTCAGGCAAAAGAAGAAAGTGGTAGGACGAACAACATTCTCATGTATCACGGAACGTGATAAGAGTGAGCGTCCTATTTGCATGATTTGCAATGCCAACTGGAGCAACTCTAGCCTAACATCAGCAAACTAAAGGAACACTTCATCAAGATGCATGGAGACGGGGAGTACAAGAACACAACACTTGCTGAATTCAAGGTGAAGAGAGCTGCCTGTTCTTGGATTTGTACCTGTTAGCAAAGCCATCCTCACAACATCGTACGAAGTTGCTTACCTGATCGCAAATCAGGGCAAGCCACACACCATTGGTGAAAGACTGGTGAAACCAGCTGCGTTAAAGATGGCAAATCTGATTCTCGGAACAGCGGCCGAAGGTAAATGATCCCAAATTCCCCTTTCAAATGACACCGTCAGTGACAGAATAGAAGACATGAGTAAAGACATATTGGCTCAAGTAGTCGCAGAACTGATTTTAAGCCCGGCAAAACTCAGTCTTCAACTCGACGAAAGCACAGACATTGCTGATCTAAGCCAGTTTGCTGTTTTTGTGCGCTACGTGAAAGACGACATGATAAAAGAAGAGTTTTTATTTTGTAAGCCTCTTACAACAACAACAAAGGAAGCAGATATGAAGAAAAATCATTGAAATTCGGCATAGCCAGGTTCAACAGCAACTCTTCAAAACAACACTGCTCTCAACGTTTTGATGTCAACAAATGAACAAGTATGCAGTTGTTGCCAAGAAAGCCCTGGATTTTTTTATACTATTTGTTACAACATATCTCTGTGAGCAATCCTTTTCGAGGATGCTGGACATAAAATCGAAGAAAAGGAACAGACTTTACTGTGAAAATGACATGAGTGGCACTTGCCAAGGTGAAGCCACACATATCTGAACTGGTCTCTCAAAGGCAGCAGCAGAAGTCACACAGATGTGTAATTTGTTGTGAGTTTATGTATTGTGTTGGTTTTGTTCTTAAAGGTGATGTTCATGCACGGCTCATTTTGTGCAGCAATAAAAAACATATCTATGTCTTCAATTTGAAAAAAAAAATCAGATTTTATCTTTCACACGAGGGGTTCGGTGAATGCACATATGAAACTGGTGGGGTTCGGTACCTCAAAAAAGGTTAAGAACCACTGTTTCAGGCTTTTTTTGTCTCCAAACATTTTTTCTTTTTCCACTATGGCTTCGTCAACATTTTGGGTTGCCGACTCTTGGTCTAGACCTTTAAGAAATTCTCCAAAGTCTCAATAGTAGTCATAAAGCATTCCAACGAGACCCATAACCTCCGTAGGATTCCCCCAACCCTGAATGGAAGCCTCTAAAATGTTTCTGGGACTCACCAAAGTAAAAGTCTTAAAATCTCAGTTTGTCTGCAGCTCTGCACGGAACCAGATTAGATCCTCCCCTCCACTCAGCACTGGCTGAATCCCATCCCCAAATTCAGAACCAAAATAAAAGCATTCGACTGTAAGTAGAGGACCTTCTCTGCCTCTTCTTGCCATTGCACAACATGGTCTTGAACTGAAGCCGCTTTCAATTCAGATTAGCCTGTGTACCGTATTTTCCGCACTATAAGGCACTTTGGAGTATAAGGCGCGAAAATAATAAATGGGCTATATTAAAGTTTTCAGATATAGGGCGGACCATTTAAAGGACAACCGACACCATTTTTTTGTTTCCTAACAGACATCAGAAAACCGTTTTATAGCATCTAAAATACCCAAAATACCCAGGCTGATATTTTTGGTCACATGCAAAACACCAATAAAAATGACTTAAAATGTCCCAAAATTGCTTCAAAACGACCTCGGAAATGGCGAGTTTCAGAAGGTCCCGCCCCCTTGTTCGTGACGTCACGCCAGGATTTTGCCATCAACACGAAACAACATGATGTTTTCAGACCAAAGTACCCTAAATGCATTGTGTGTCGCTTTTTCGGTCAGGGGCATTCCTGACGTGACGTCACGTCAGGCATCGTCATCAACTCGAAAACAAGACTTCCTGAATATTCAGTGTGAGTCTTAAAACGTAAAATACAGCTATATGTGGTGGAATTTCTGTAAAATGCGCTCAGTAGAATTCATTTGAAGTGATAAAGTGAAGTTATGGACACAACTTGTCCGGAGGTGTCGGTTGTCCTTTAAGGGACACAGAATAGAAGCTGCAAGAATGGCAGCGGTTGGGTTAGGCATCCACTAAATGGAGTTATGCTATACTAGAGGGAATACAATACAATACCGCCTTATTATGAACTTTTACAACTACTGCAACTGTAAGAAATCACATCACAGAACATTTAGTAATGCTATGTCTAATAGGACAGAATTATTGATTCATATAGATGGTATTATAAGGGGCACTGTTGGATTTTCAGAAAATCGAATGTTTTTAGGTGCTCCTTATACTGTAGAAATCAAACCGCCCACATTTACATGGCACCACTAAAGCCATTGCGTGTCTGTGTGTGTGTGTGTGTGTGTGTGTGGAAGGGGTCGGTATAAAATGTGGCGGCAATTGTTTATCTTCAAAGTGCGGCAGGCGGCGTATGTGTGTTATCTCCCGGCTCAGCAGCGTCTCTACATAGTATTGAGTTTGTCCAACAAGCGACAACGACTTTGTGTGTGTGTGTGTGTGTGTGTGTGTGTGTGTGTGTGTGTGTGTGTGTGTGTGTGTGTGTGTGTGTGTGTGTGTGTGTGTGTGTGTGTGTGTGTGTGTGTGTGTGTGTGTGTGTGTGTGTGTGTGTGTGTGTGTGTGTGTATCTGCTCTTGTCCCGCCCGCCCAGGATGCCGCCACACGGCTGGGAAAACGTGGAATAATATTAAAGCTCCCTGAAATAGACTTCCCGGGAGTAAACGGGGCTACGTTAAATGTAAATGCAAATGAATTGTCCAAGCCGTGAGCAATAAAATGTTCCATTGCGGTGATAATGGCACTTTTTGTTGGAAGGGATGTTGGCTTATTTGTGTTTATTTATTTATTTATTTATTTATTTATTTATTTATTTGGTTTGTTTATTTATTTATTAACAGGGAGGGGGAAAGAGAGGGGCGAAATAGAGAGCGAGAGGGAGAGAGAGACAGAGAGCGAGAGACAGGGAGAGAGAGAAGAAGAGATTAAGAGAGAGAGAGAGACAGACAGACAAAGGGAGAGAGATAGGGAGGGGGAGGCAGAGAGAGGGAGAGAGAAAGAGAGAGAGGGAAAATGGAGAGACGGGGGAGGGCGAGGCAGGGGGAAAGTGAGAAAGAGAGGGAAACATGGAGAAAGAGGGAAAGGCAGAGATGGGGGGTAGAGAGAGTGAAAGAAAGCAAAAGAGAGGGGAGGGTGAGAGAAGATGAGATGGAAAGAAAGATGAGGGAGAGAGAGAGCGAAAGAAAGCAAGAGAGGGAGAGACAGAGAGTGAAAGGGAGAGAGTATGAGAGGGGATATCAATGGGAGTATTTGCAGTCATTTAAAGGACAACCGACGTCATTTTTTTGTTTCCTAACTGACATCAGAAAAACGTTTTATAGCATCTAAAATACCTTAAACACGCAATATGATATTTTTAGTCAAATGCAAAACACCAATAAAAATGACTTAAAGTGTCCAGTTTCAGAAGGTCCCGCTCCCATGTTCGTGGTGTCACGGCAAGACGTCTTGCCTTGCTCGAGAATCAAAACAATGGCTTCAGATTCGGAGAAGATGCTTTCTTGTTACTCATCCAGCTATGAATATGATTCAAATAGTTCTGAAGAAGAAAGCATACATTTTTGCAATAGATTAAATAATTTATTCTGTGTCATTTTGAGGCATCAGGGGTGGGAAATGTCGCACCCAAATAAGGCAGAACATGTTGCCCTCTTCTGCCTCTTTTTGGTCCTACACAACGTTTTCAGACCAAAGTACAGCAAAATGCAATGACGTGATTGAAGGACTACTACAATGTGTCCTTTTTTCGGTCAGGGGCGTTCCTTCAGTGACGTAACGTACGGACTCGTCACCAACTCAACAAGACTTCCGGAATATTCAGTGCCAGTCTTAAAACGTAAAATATAGCTATATGCGGTGGAATCTTTGTAAAATACGCTCAGTAGAAGTCATTTGAAGACATTTTACAAATTATGGACACAACTTGTCCGGAGACGTCGGTTTTCCTTTAAGATTTAAAAGCTAAATAAAATCCATCAAAAAAATCTATTAAAAAGGAAAATGTGTGCATACATTCATAAACTGTATTTCTCTCAAATATTTGCATACTGTACATTTAAGCGTTGATTCAGAGGAAGAATGAAAAAGCATTTTCGTCTTGGAAGGAGCGTTACACTTGATTGACATGTGAGAACTGTTAAAAACGGACCATAAAAAGAAGTTTTATTGTCAAATCTTCCTTTTTGTCGCTTTCGAAATGTGCACCTCGACATGAATGCCCACCACGTGTTAGTGTTCTTTGATATCGTTTGCTTGACAGATGATCGTTTGAGTGTCTCCTGGCGGATAACGGATGATGTTTTCCCACTGTCACCATCAATATTATTTCTGCCACTCGTCTTTGTCGCTTTTACCCGATAAAACAACTTTTTCTAGACTTCACGTACGCCCTCGCCACTCACAACGGCGAACAAGACGCTTCATGACTTTTGGCATAAAATCCGACACCATTTTCTTTTTCCACAGCCAAGTCATCAACGCTCTTGATAAGAAAAAAACATTTTGAACATCGGTGTTTCTGATAAAGGTGGAAATGCGAAGGTGTTGAGCCATCACCCCTGACCCCCTCAAAATCTAAAAGGACTGAGGACAATTTAAAATCTAGTTTGTTGAGCGGAATAACACATAAATACAAAGTGACAAACCTCACTGATGTCATTTACGAACACAATTCCAATTCTTAATGTGACTCTGGAAACCACACCCCTTAACTCATTCACAGCCAGACGATTTTCAAAAATTTGTCCATCCAGTGCCAGGGTTTTTGTCATTTTCACTCAAATTCCAAGACCCACAGAATATTGAGTTTTAGAACTACATATACATTGAATGCAGTGTAGGAAACCTTAATCTCTTCTTTCATTTGAAAAAAAATATTTAATTCCTAAGTAATATGGATTTGGAGTTATATGCGCTTGAAATGAGGGTGGCTGTCCAAAATACAATGCAATACATACATATCGGTTTATATAGCGCTTTAACAACAGCTGAAGCTCTAACAAATCGCTAACATGGACAAAAAGTAAATGCTGCCCCCTCGTGGAAGGGAAAAACATTGCCAGAGCCCTGGCCAGCGCAATAAAAACCAAAACCCGAACAAATTCGTCATATTTTCAATTCCCGAATAAATTTAGGAATGACAGTGAATGAGTTAAAGGCACATATCCCATACACAAGTACCAGACAACATATGGTAATTTTATAATTTATGATAAAATGGTTATTTAATACCTACATACGTGGTTTGTACTCGCCCCCCCCCCCCCAAAAAGGCCGCCATCTTTTACATTTTAGGTGATTTCAAAAGCATTTTTCCCACAATGTGTTTTGTGACGGCAATAAAAAAAAACATTTTCATTCATTATTCTAGCGCATCAGGATTTTGAGATCTTTTCATGTTTGACAATTTTTAAGATTTCACATTACAGATTTTACTATGCGTTGTAATTGATAGCAATGATTCTTCAGAAAAATGTTACACTTGTTGCCGAACTTGATAAATATTTTTCTTGATAAATATTTTTAATTGAGTTGCATCTCAGATTAAAATAAAAATGTAAATATTTGTTGACCGGTATTACCAGGCTGTCAAAAAAATATTACTTTGAGGAAACATGAAGAAGGACTAGCTCATTTCAATCTGTTTATACTTCAAGAAAGATGTGAAAGTAATTCTAAATCTTCAAACACTTTATCTCAAACTTTAACACACACAGAGCAGCTGTTTTTTACACTGCATCCCTTCCAGTCGAGCTCACTGGCGCCTGGCATAATATGCTACCTCGCACAAGCCGCTCAACTCTAAATTTGAGTCGCCTGTACACATCATATGTTGAAAGTGCCCTATATCAACTTCTCTGCACAATAAACACATAATAGATGTTTGTTTACTGCCCCCTCTGGCCAGGAGGAACCACTGCGGCATCATTAAACCAGAGCGATCAATATTTCCCCAGGCCTGGCAAAGTCATTTTGGTGTGACAGCTGACATTTAAACAGCACCACACAATCACCTTGAGGCGCGGACACACACACACACACACACACACACACACACACACACACACACACACACACACGCACACACGCACGCAGGTTCCAATCTCCCTCAATTGGGATTACAGGTTGGTGCTCTAATCCATCGCGCGATTGTGCCGCTAATCCTGTCAGGTGTGCTTCTACACGCCAGCTAATTACGTGTCGCCCAAACACACAGGAAGAAAAACTCGTAAGTGTGACATCGTATCGAGGAGAAATCCCATCCCTATTTTTTCCAGCACACTTTTGAATCCTTTTGGCAGCCATCTTGCGTATGCTTGCGTATGTGTGTGTGTGTGTGTGTGTGTGTGTGTGTGTGTGTGTGTGTGTGTGTGTGTGTGTGTGTGTGTGTGTGTGTGTGTGTGTGTTCATGTTAAAAGCAGCTTCCTGACATCCCTTCATGTGACTGCAGCGCCTCTGTTGAGACTTAACCCACTTAGCTGAGAAGCTTCCGGAATCACTTTTATGACTCAGAATAGAAAATGACATCAAACTCCATTTGAAGTACAACTTTTTACCAGCAGCGAGCGAGTGGTCATGGCCAGCAGGCACTCTCAGAAGCAGTAACCGACAGACTACCTAAATTCATTTTTTTTTCTTCCCATTTCATATATATTTACTCTTAATAAGCTGCTGTGTTCCTTTGGTAGTGTTTTCATGCTATTTTGAGTAGTAGTATTTAGTCATGTGTGTATGTGTTCATATAAATTACATCATTGGTTTCACTTCAAAATATAAATATACAGGTAAAATCCGATTTACGGCCGGCGCGAGTTACGACTTCCCGTACTTACGACCACGACCGCCAGAAAAAGGTCTGGCGGTCGTGGTCGTAAGTACGGTATTTTTCTGATTTATTTTTTTAATTTACTATGTTTCCTTTGTGAAACGGCACATAGTGTATTTGAAGTCGTCACTTGAATGTAAAAATTAAGAAGAGTCCACTTTCCAGCTGCTTGCTCCGCACTTTATAAAATGCTACTCCATTGAACTTGTCCGTCCTGAAGGAGCTTTACGTCAAGGCGTAATAGTGCCATAAATCCAGAGAGCGAAGTCGTAGCTGACGCCCGCTGGTGAATTTATCTTCTGGTAATACGTAACGGCGGCTGGCACATGCTAGACAAAAGCCGCGCTTCATTAACGTCGTTTAATCGTGCCGCTGAGCCACAAAACATTCCAATTCATTCCTCATCTCACCCGCGCAAATATTTTACTTTTAAAAAGTCCTGCGGTGACTTCCTTTAAAAAAATAAAAAAAAAAAACATCTATGCACGTTTTTACCACGCCAATCGGCTCATCCATCACGGTGTTCTCTTCAAAAACAACCGGAGGCCATCTTTCTCCAAAAGTCCCAGTGCACAAAGCCACCGCGTCCTTCACGGTGAAAGATCATTCACGGCATCACACAATGCGCCTCAGCCGCATGAAATAAGACCTTATTTTCACAGTATTGATCGGCCCGGCGAAGACACACACACACACAAAATGGCGAAGGCTACGCTCAGATGGATCTGCTGTCACGTCGAGGCGAGGGTCTCGTCGCATAGTTGGCGCTGTCATCTGCGGGATTGTTGGAGATGACTCATACATCATCGGGGGTGAGGGCACGTTCGGCGGGGGAGAGGGGGTGGCAAGGGAGGGTAAGAAGGCCCTCAGTCTTGATTTAAACGACATACCAAAGACGTTTGGCGTTCCGTAAGCGGCGGCGGCGAACGTCAGCGCTTTCTACAACGGGTGATGATGGACGACGCGAACGTGTGCCGACAGAGGAAGCTCCAAAGTCAGGTTGCTCTGACGCTTCTGCTCAACTCGGGACAATTATGTACAGATACTTGGTACTGTCGCTTCCACGTTGAGTTTCTTAAAGGGATCGAACGCAAACGTACATTTGTGTACATTAATTTGGAGAACTACGTTGACAAGTGACATTCATCTTTGTGATCCAGGTGCTCGAAGTTGACTCCAAATCAGCAAACGGCAAGTCCAAAATGAAGTCGTACTGGTCCGCTAGTAGCAAGGCGGCTCAAACTCTGTCAGTCAACAGCCTTCTGGACCATACGCTGGATAGCAAGGACAACTTCACCTCGGTGGACCTGGACTTCCACATGGAGGAGAATTTGGACTCTGATGACAAGCAATGGACCTGGCTTTCCAATTCTTCGGTATCTTCATCCTTGGAGGGACGCTCCCGGGCGAAGAGGAGGCCCATCGTGAAGACGGGCAAGTTCAAGAAGATGTTCGGCTGGGGAGACTTCCACTCCAATATCAAGACGGTCAAACTCAACCTGCTCATCACTGGCAAGATCGTGGACCACGGCAATGGTACGTGAGCTCATCCTTGGTTCAATGAACAGACCAGATGTTTTAATGACTTGACTTAAGAGCTAAGTTCCCATGACCAAATTTGGAACTTAATTTATAAAATAAAAGAAAAATATCTTTACAAATGAATTTGAATGCTATAAATTCAATCCAAAACCCCAAATGACCAATTTTTTATAACTTTTTTGTGGATGTTCAACCTGACTTAAAAAAAATAAAATAAACAGGTCTGGGCTGCTGGCATGCCAGTGAAAACTCACAGCATTTTACTACAAAGGCACACTCTTGTAACAAATGCAGAATGTGGCTTGGCATTGTTGAAATACACATATTAAAAATGGGTGAGTGGAGGTAAGTCCAGGTTTTCAGGACTGTCTAGTCCAGGGTTGTCAGTCATTTTTTTGCCGCGGACCACATTGTAGTTACGGTTTAATCTTGAGGGTCGTTATGAATTTGTGGAAACCATTAGAATGTTTAATCCCCGACACATTTTACATACATTTACAAGAGCTCACAACAAATGACCGAACCACTAGTTTTTAACTTTGAACTCAAGAATAAGGACTATTATTGTGGTTTACATACATTTTGAAATTCTGGTTCGGGCTTTACCAAACATCATGGCACATGGTCTAGTTAGTAGCCTGACTGCAGGGCCAAGTGGAGGTACCTCTCCTTGAAGCACGCGTGTATCAGTCTCAGGCTGAAGGAGCTTTCAAGTGCTGTCCGGGTGGCCTGGAGGACGTGGAAGGATCTGTCCATCATTGCTGTTAGCTTAGCTAGTATTTTCCTGTTGCCCACCTTCTCCAGAGTGTCTGGGGAGCAGCCTAGCACAGAGCTGACCCCCCCTCCTGACAGTCTCTTTCTCTGTTCCTCGGTCTCCGGTCAGCAAACTTACGAATTATTATGCTGTGGTTTCATTGACACAAGATGTCAATTTCATTTGGATTGGGGATTTATACTTTTGTTACTTGCCACTAGCACTCAGACTCCATGTCATTTCCAGGTACCTTCAGCGTCTACTTCCGACATAACTCCACCGGGCAGGGCAACGTGTCCGTAGGTCTCGTACCTCCTAGCAAGGCAGTAGAGTTCCATGTCCACCACCACCACCACCAGCAGAACCCCCATCAGCAGGATCTGCGTGTCCAGCAGCAGACGGCGTTGGAGAGCAAAGAAAGCAAGCTGTTCAACTGCCGCGTAGAATACGAGAAGGTGGAACGCGGCATCCGCAATTCGCTGTGCGCCCACGACCCATCGCAGAGTTGCCCTCAGGACCAGACCCAAAGCCATGTCTCCTGGTTGTGTTCCAAACCGTTCAAAGTCATCTGCATTTTCATCACCTTCCATAGCACCGACTACAAGCTGGTCCAGAAGGTGTGTCCAGACTACAACTACCATAGCGACACGCCCTACACGCCCACCGGTTGACGGGCGACCGAGGAGTGAGGATAGAGGAAAGCGAACTCATCCTGGTTCCCAACCTGGAAGCCGGCCAGCGACGGGGCGTTCAGGGAATCTTGGACAACTCCCTCAAAGTGAATCATGTAAATACTCTGACGCCACTCAGACAGCCTTTTATCTTTTCTTTGTTTTGTTTGTTTGTCATCTGTGGCTTTTTTTCGCCTCAATTGCAGACGCCAATCAGACACCAGCAATCAGTTGAGGGGGCTTGATGGCAAATGTTGATTTCAAGTGATCCGCCGTTCATTGCGAGGAGTTACGTACCAGACCCGCCTGTGAAGATTGACGAATCTGCACTTTAGGGAGACTATATTTCAAAAAACAAAAGACTCAAGTGTGTGTTTTCACTCTTGAACAGTTTGAAAAAAAACATGCTAGCTAGCCCGTCGCATATAAAAAAACAACCGTTCACACCTCTGCTTTTGGTGGTATGTCAAACTCACCGCACATGATTTTTCAGAGGCTTTTTTTTAAACCCACAACAACAATAACAACAAAATGCTGTATTGTTATCAAGTTTGATAAAAGTAGTTTGCCACTTTGTTAGCATTTAGCCAACATGTTATCAGTATGTTGTATCCTTCTTCAAATGCGCATTTTTTTATTACAGCTCGTTTGACCAAATTTGCCAGTCCAAACTATTGACATCGTGTTAGTTTCCTTTTAGACATTAGTAATCCATTCCATTCAGCTTTAAACTATAAATGCGAAAAAGAAAACTATAGACGGATATAGCAGATTTTGTATCCCGCGGCAAAAGTCTGGAATGTAACCCTTGTGATCGATGGGGGATTACTCAAGTCTGTTATATGAACAGTTTAAACATGTCTATTATGAACCTTCTGCCATTTACTGGAAGAATGTTTTCTTGCTGTTCACGCCACGATACGTCTCAGCAGTGGCGGGCCGTGGATTTCATCACTAGGCCTTGAGTAGGGCTACGTCTGAATCAATCCAGACTGAAAAAAGTGTGGTATGATTCACTACAAGTCCACTCGATGGTACCATTACCAGGAAATAACTGACCGACCTTTCTTAATAATGTGCATTATTTCTTGATAAGTCCGTCGTGAAAATGGCTTATACAGTAAATCTCTAAACAAATCCATTTCTTCTCCTCCTTCAGCCATTGTGGGTTGACAAAACTGCTATTAAATCAACACAATAGATTTGCTTATTCAGCTCACTACAGATACCGTGTGCTAGCTCTAGCCAGTATGCTCTTGTCACTCGCGGCATGTGATCAAAGCAGTTTTCGTAAACTATGACCAAACCAATCATAGTTCGACAAGGCTTTGGTACCACTTTTGGGTTGCCAACTCGAAATATGATTGGTTAAAGCAATAGTTTTATCGACACTGATTTTATTCGACAGGGCCTGCAGAACTGGTTGTGAAGGCATCCAGGTAGATTTCTGACCCTGGCAACAAATGATGGCTGAAATATGATTGGTTAAATGCTTGAATATGAAAACACACGTATGGAAGCAGCGCAACAAGGGAGAAGTAATAAAAGGAAGCTGAAACACAATTTGGAATTATTTCATAAGAATTCATGGACAAAGTAGAATTAACATCAGTCTGTGATTCCAATATTTTTAGGCCAGCAGAGAAGGCCTTGAAGGCCCTGACGGCCCGTCACTGCATCTCAGGCAATAGTTAGATGTGCAAAAATGACATAATTGGTGGTAACTAAATCATCATTTTTAGACCAACTGTCTACTAAGTGACTCATCTTTTCTCTGCGCTATTTTTCCCCCCTACAGTACATGTAATGGCCTTAAGATGCCACCAGGGATCTTGCGAATAGGAAAGTACTAATCTGTATTTTTATAGTTTGCTAAGGCCACATACACACCAGCGTCTTTGTATCTTTGCCAAAACCAAATAATCTGTCAGACTTTTTTTGTTTTAACTACTACAGTAAAGTCTCGTTATATCGATATTCAAGGGAGTCCGAAAAAATATCGATATAACCGGGACTATCGATATATCCGACCCTGTTTGCATGTAATTTTCTCCGTGCGTGCATAGAAATAGTATCGATATATCTGATATCGATATAACGAGACTTTACTGTAGTTGATTTTTATTCACAGACTTTAAGGGGTTCGTTGTACTTATTCCATGTTGACAGCTGTCACATATTAAAAATGTGTTTATCGTGCGTCATGTGTTGAAAGGACCCCCAAACGTGTAGGGTGTGACCAATGCCATTCCTGTGAATTAATAAATTGTACACAAAAAAATGAGACCCTGATTGTTTCCCGTTCTTCTTATTCTAAAATTATAAATCAACAGTCGAACCTTCGTAATATGGCACTCCTGAGATGGAAGAACGTTGGGGGTTGCGGGAGGTAAACAATCACACATCCGGATGAAAAACAAGCACAATGGTATCTTCTCCACTCTCTGTAACTATTATTTTTGCATTTTATGCTTCTTTTGTGCGTGTGTGTGTTTGTGTTACCTTGACTTAAAGGGGTCAAGTTCATGGAGAAAAATGAGAAGGAACTCTGGAGTGACACTTCAAAGGTACCGGTAAGTTTTCTTTTTAAAAACGAATTGCAGTTACTTCATTTTGTTTTCCCGACATGATTGTTTTTGCTAAAATGATAAAGATTTTTTTTTGAAACATGTCCTTTTTCAAGGCTTTTTCTACTTAAGAAATAAATATTTTATTAGATTTTTTTTTTTTTCATTTTTTTGAAATCAAAAAGCAATTTTGGTATACTTTTTTTAATCTTAGAAAAACTGTTACAGTATATGAAGTGCTGCAAAAATATACAGTTTTAAAGTTATTGACAAAACATTTCAGGAAGAAATACAATTGCATTCTCATGTCAATTTTCTTTACTTTTTTATCACAAAAAAATCTCAAAATGGTGTTTTTTTTCTTCCATCGCAGTTTTATTTATTAAAAAAGTATTTTTTTACTTAGATTTTTTTCAAGAAAAATTGCAATTTTTTAACGTAAAAATGCATTTTACTTAATAATAACACATTTTATAGCGAGCTTTATATCTATTTGAGTTACATATTGTTGTTATTATTATTAGCTATGTATTAGCTAGCTAGCAAGTTTTCCATCTATTTGAGTTGCTTCCGGGTTGAGTGAACGCTGGCCCGTGTTGCTGCCGCTGCTCACCCACTGCAAAACTTATCCTGTGAATGTCAAGTGACCTTGAGAGTTTTGAAAGGCGCTTATAAATGAAATGTATTATTATTATTATTTATTTCTAAGTGCCTTTCAAAACTCTCAAGGTCCACTTTACAGTCACGGGATAAGAACATTGTATTTTTTTCTACGCGTGAGCAGCGGCAGCCATTCGCAAAATACGGGAACAATTATTTTTGTGGGTTTTGTTTTTGCAGGGTCCATTTTAAAAGGGATATTTTTTTCCATGACTAACTAAAATAACAAAAAATAACTGCAACAATTCAAACAAGGGTGCGGAAAATCCTACATGACCCTCCGCACCCTTCCCACCACCTTTTCCAGCAACTCCCCTCAGGCAGGCGCTACCGATCCATGCGCACCAAATCCAGCAGTCATTTAAACACCATCTTCCCCCAAGCCATTAACTCTTTGAATAGTAACCCAAATACAACTGTGCCTCTTTGCAATTGTTTGATGATGATGATTATTCTAGTGCAGCGTGTTCTACCGGAAACAAATTCCTTGTGTGTTCTACATACTTGGCAATAAAGATGATTCTGATTCTGATAAAAATACATTTTTAAACATAATATTTTAACCATGTGATTTTTTTCCCGACAAATAAAATAATTATCCACAAGATGCTGTTTGGAGAAATTTTTGTCTTTGTTACGGCGTCTAATGCCAACTCCCAAACAGTCAGCATTTGATTGCCTACCTATTAAGCATAATGGCAACTAAACCTCAGTTACTACAGTAATACGTGACTCCATGTGAAGCTTTTGGAAGGAAATGAGCTTGCAGATTGCTAATGTGAACTAGAAAACCAACACGGCCGCTTCTCGCCATTTCCATTCTTGTGGCGGGTCCTGAAGGACGAGGCCACACAAAGAAAAAAAATTACGACGCCGAGGAACAAAGCTTGAAGCGGCCCGCTCGTAAATTGCGTGCATTTTTTTCGCGCTCCCTCCCCTCAGCGACGGGAGCCGAATGACGAATGTCCGTCGACTTTTATTCTCGCCACTTTCCATCTTCTCAGCGGAGCCTCGTTAATGCCAATATGAAAACCGCGTGACGCTCATTGCGTTACTAAATTACCTGCAAAGCTCCATTTGAAAAAGTTTTCGAGCCACTTTTTGTTCAAACTGTCCGATTTTATTGTTTAGCCGTATTATTTTATTGACTTGTGTGGAAGGCCGACAGTGGGTACACACCTTATGAGCAGATAGACAGAAAACAAAGAGAGACGAACTAGCCAAAGAGCAGAGTTGCATTGAACCTGATTTGAGAACCTGCAGTCGAACGGAGGCAAGAAAATATAAATAAAAAGATAACATGTTTATCAAATCTTCAGTCAAATACAGAATAATATCAAAAACAAGGACAAGGTTAGGAAACCTCCAAATATATTTAATAAACACCTCTTTTGGTATTAAGTTTGATCTTTTTTGTGGGTATGTGGGGGAGGGGTGAAAATAGTCCCCCTTGGACAAGTTGTTCACTTTGATTTGTAGCTAAACTTGCACGTTTCCTGCTTGGGAATGATGAAAAGGGTCCAAATGGTTCACACAGGACGGTGACTACCACAGTAAATAAGACAAAGCACCCTGCTGACAGACCGCACCTTTGCGAGACAATTATCACCTCGCTGAATCATACTTTTTGTTATTTTTTTTTTCGCTCTCTCCAAGTAAACTTTACAATGACAAAAAGTGTGCAAATGACGGCAAAAAAAGGTCAAAACCATAAAATGACACCTTTCCCTGAGTATGCTGCTTTAAAAAAATCTATGCTAATTAGGCAGCATTGACTGCGAGGCTTTTTTTTTTGCTTCCCGAAAATCAATTAGCGCAACTTTGACTTGACGCCTTGATTACGCCTGTCACTCACAGGCATTCTTATTAATTTTCACACTGTTATGTTTTGAAGTTCACGTCAATGATAAATCCAATTAAAGCAGAAGTTGTTTATTTCGACAAATTTTTCACCATTGTGATCAGGACACCATAAATGACCAAAAGTAGCGAGCTAGCTAGCTAAATAGATAGATGGATTGACGGAAGGATAGATGGACGGACGGAGCGAGATAGAGAGATCACATTTGGTACTTATCAGAAGGGTGAAAAAAATTACCAGGAGTGTTTTGGTAGGACTCCGGAAATTAACCCTAAAATGGCCGCTTCAAGACACAATGTCTGTCCTTTTTGTCTTTTTAGTCATGGCTTCTGACTTTTTTTGCGAGTCTAATCTTGATATGCACGCTCACTATATTTCACACTGTCAAGTCAAACTGGATTTTGTGGTTGAATTCTGCAGAAAAAAAACCTTCAAGGTGATTTTTAGATGTTCGTCAAGCGGTATGTCTGCCGCTCATAATGGTGGTCAGTTAGTTCGAGACTGTTGGTCGGAATCTTTTTCACTTTTTCGAGGTCCGCTCACTGCCAGATTAATGTAGCGTCGGTGGAAGGTGTCGGAAATGGCAAAGAGCATCATGGGAGTGGTGGGTGACAAGCAGCAGCTGTATCAGAGTAAACAGATGACTTAGCATTGGCCTTTTGGCAGAGGCACGTGGAGGGAAGGTGGGGTGCTCGTTGACATTTAGCGGAATTAGAAAAAGATCCTCTACTCTAGTGTCAGGGGTTGCTCGGCATCGCAATCGCGCGCCTCTACTTGGTCGTAACCTCCGAGCAAGTCCACGAACTCGGATGTTAGCTTAAAGGACAACCGACGTTACTTTTTTGTTTCTTAACTGACACCAGAAAACGCTTTACAGCATCTAAAATACCCAAAACACGCAGTATATTTTTAGTCAAATGCAAAACACCAATAAAAATGACTTAAAGTGTCCAAAATCTGCCAAAAAATTGAGCTGCGAATTGGGCATTTTCAGAAAGTCCTGCCCCCAGTTCTTGACGTCACGCCAAGACGTCTTGCCTTGCTCGAGAATCAAAACAATGGCTTCAGATTCGGAGAAGATGCTTTCTTGTTACACATTCAGTGATGAATATGATTCAAATAGTTCTGAAGAGGAATGCATACATGTTTGCAATCGATTAAAGAATATATTTGTGCCATTTTGAGGCAACATTAGGGAAAAAAATCTCTCACCCAGAAAAGAGGCACAAAATGGCGACCTCCGTTTCCACAAGCTGATAAATTCCTTATATGGCGCTTGGACGCCCTCTTCTAGCCTGGTGCCGGCTTTTGGGTGCAACACGAGGTCCCCAGACCAAACAAGTACAGCAAAATACATTGACGTGATGGAAGGACTACTACAATGCGTCTTTTTTACGGTAAAGGGCGGTCCTTTAGTGACGTCACGTACGGACTCGTCACAAACTCAAAAACAAGACTTCCTGAATATTCAGCGCGAGTCTTAAAATGTAAAATATAGCTATATGCGGTGGAATCTTATTAAAATACGCTCAGTAGAAGTCATTTGAAGCCATTTTACAAATTTTAGACACAACTTGTCCGGAGACGCCGGTTGTTCTTTAAAGCTAATTTGGAAAACGACTAACCGTCTTTGGTTTTCAAAGTGACGGCGTCAAAGATTTGATTTAACTTTTTAAAGCAATCATCTCAATTTGTTTTCTTACATTTTACAGACCAAACCTGCCACTCAATGATCATTAATTTCGTTGGCTGCTGCCCGATTCTGATTTAGGATTGTTCTGCCGTATAACCTGTCGATTCGTTCAAGTCGAAGTATAAATACGGCAAATTATTGATCGATTCTTTCATTGCAGTTTTTTTAATAAAATGTCCTGTCTTGTCCTGCGCGTACTTGCCGCCATTGCTGTTTTTTTTTTTGTATTGCTGTTGTTGTTGTTTTAAATTAATTGAACTCATTGGCATCCTCTGCTCATATCAGGTAAAACTGCAGAATTCATTAACCTTTGTCATCTTAATTGCTTTGGGGGCATCCCTGCTGTGAAATAAAAACAGCACACAAGCCCGCACAGACACACACACACACACACACACACACACACACACACACACACACACACAAAATGAAGCATCTTATTAAAGTGGAAAGACGAGTTACAACGTCGTTAAAACACAGCAGGATGATCTGCTAAGAAAACAAGTCTCTTCGTAAACACTCACTTTGCATTTTTATTTATTTGGTAATGAGTAACAAAGTACAAGTACTTTGTAACTGTTCTCTAAATTAGTCAGACAGAGTCAATGTTTGTTTTTTCTGTGGTTCAAAAACAATAATCAGATGTTTATTCTTCAATAAGATAATCATTTGTATATAGATAGATGGACAGTGATACCTCAGCTTACAAACTTAATTGGTTCCCAGAAAGTGTGTGTAAGGCGAAACGTTTGTCTGCCAAACATTTATTTCCCATAAGAAACCATTAAAAATGAGAATAATCCGTTTACAGGTCCCCATAAAACATAATTTTCTACAAAATAAGGCTCAAAACTACACAAAATATACCACATTTTATGTATAATAAATGTGCTATTGTGTTGTAGTTAAAGAAAAAAACTGTACAGTGTAGTAAAGTTGTTTTATTTACCTTTGTGATGGTCGTTGATGTAGTTGCCCCTTGATGATATTCGAGTGAAGTTGCCGTGCTTTCTCTGCAATAATACCCTCACTCACAATGTCCCCTGTTAGCAGCTTTTCGTTAATCTAAATCAACAGAAGTTTTTCAACCTCTTCTATTGCCTGAGACCGTTGCTTAGACAACACAGAAACACCCTTAGCCACACGTAGCAATGGTCAACTTGGCGTACTGGTACTGGGACGATAAGTCACACAAACGCACACCTCGTTCGTGTTTTTTGATGATCTCCTTCTGCTCGACCGTAATTTTCTTTTGTGTCCTCTTCGGCTTAACACTAGCCTGTGGTGGGGTCTTTTTCGGTCTCAAAAAAGCGAAAGTACTCCACTCGATAACAAACCAGATCTGCACTGAGAAAAGGTGAGAAAAACTAGTCCGCCAGCCACCGTGGCGCTATTCGGCCGTGTGGTTTGGTGTTCATCCGCCGAAAACTAGTCCGCCAGCCACCGTGGCGCAGTGTGGTTTGGTTCGTCCGCCGAAAACTATTTCGTATGCCAAGATTATATTCTCGTGAATTTAATGTTCGTGAAGTGAGAAGTTCGTGAGCTAAAGTTTTGTAAGTCGAGGTATCATTGTATTCTGTTTATTTTGTCCACATATTGAGAAAAACACTTCTTAATCTAGTTTTTCTGTGGTTGTTGCTTCAATAGTCGATCATCACTAAGCAGCTCCCACAATGATGTGAACTTCCATTATCAGTTAATGAGATAATTGCTATTCCGTTAATAAGACCAGAAGCGTATGAGTTAAACCCGATGCTTTGCAAAGGTTTGAAATGTCACTTCCAACAACAAATAGCAAAAAAAAGCTTCAAAAAAAAGAAAAGAAAAGAAAATTTGATTCATCAGGATTTGGCAGACACAGTCAATGAGTTCAACATCAAAATTAAAAAGCAGAAAGATATTCTGAAGCTAAATCAAGTGTCGTTATATTCATCATCATCGTGTTTGTAATAAATGGGACCTTGTCACCTATTTATAGCAAATGATTAGCAAACTGTGATGTCATGCTCTGCTGACATTTGAGGGAAGCATCCCAAGTGGCATCCATCGCGCTCTCCAGCATAACTTTTTCCAGTTGGAGCTCACGTGGGTGAATTCCCTGGAATGGTTTTGTACAAGCCTTGGAATTTTGTCAAAATTGGCCAAATTCACCATCTTGTCGTTCCGGTTCATCTGTGAGGGTTTTTTTTGTGTGTGTTTCCCTTTATGAAAGTCATACCCGCCCAATTTTATTGCTAACTGCTGTTGTCGATATTTTTATAACATTGTAATAAATTATGAGCCTCAGAATTCACCTTTAAAGGACAACCGATGCCTCCGGACAAGTTGTGTCCATAATTTGTAAAATCACTTCAAATGACTTCGACTGAGCGTATTTTACAAAGATTCCACCGCATTTAGCTATATTTTACATTTTAAGACTCACGCTAAATATTCAGGAAGTCTTGTTTTCAAGTTGGTGATGATTCCTGACGTGACGTCTACTATTTGATACTAGTTGACACAAATTCACAGCAGACAAATCAGACCATTTCCAATGGAGCTTGGGCGCCACCTTGTGCATTTTCTGGGACACTACATTGGAGTCCTGATGGCTCGAATTGATACGGGAGGACTTCTTTAATCGAATGCAAACGTTTATGCTTTCCCCTTCAGAACTATTTGCACCATATTCATAACTGGAATAGTAACAACAAAACACAATCATATTGATAACTGGAGGTGTAACAAGAAAGCATATTCTCTGAATCTGAAGCCATTGTTTTGATTCTAGAGCAAGGAAAGACGTCCTGGCGTGACGTCACGAACAAGGGGGCGGGACCTTCTGAAACTCACCATCTCCGAGGCAATTTTGAAGTAGTTTTGGGACACTTTAAGTCATTTTGATAGGTGTTTTGCATTTGACTAAAAATATCAGCCTGCATGTTTTGGGTATTTTAGATACTATAAAACGTTTTTCTGATGTCAGTTAGGAAACAAAAAAAAATGGTGTCGGTTGTCCTTTAATGACTGATTCAAACCACAATAGCAGACTTGCTGTTAAAATTTGGTCATGTTTATCCAACTTACTCAAACAATTTTCATGTTCCTAAAAATTATCAATTGTATTTGCTGGTGTTGGCAAAAAAAATGTTAGCACAATAAAAAAAAAGCCACAAAGTCGTTAAAAATAAACACAACTCTTCATCTGCAGGAATGAGTGACGGTAGCCTAAGCCTAAGATAATTTAGAGCCGCTAACAACATTAGCATAGCACAGTAAGGCTTAAAAAAGTGTACATAATTTTGGGGAGCTGACATTTTAAATGTGGCGTTCTGAAGCATTTTGTTACACGCGCTGTCGACTTGTCCGCCCGCTGGCTATTTGTGTGCTGTCGACGCTAAACTAACGCTAATCCCCATCTGAGCTGACACAGCACAGCCATTTCTGTAAAATGTCTATGTGTGTGTGTGTGTATACGTGGATGTGGTCTCAAGAAAGACAGTACCCTGTATATATTAGCTTAACTGGGCTCAAAACAGATTACAGTCGCCATTTAAAAAACAAATACTGATTTTTGATTTATGTATTTAACTGTCATGTTTAGCAGTCATCGTGTTGTAAGTGTATGAAACTTTTTACCGCCGTGATTGCTGCTAATACATGAGGATTATGTAGGATTTGAGCTATCATACAAAAGGTGAACTTCAATCTTATTTTCTGGCAAACAGTGGCAGGATGCGTCTGTTAGTGGAGAAGCGCTGCTTGAATATTAAAGTTGTTGAAATTTGGGAGAATTATTTGAAACACTATGAATATAGTGTTATGATATGATAACAAGCTAGCATGTCATGCTACGATGTCACACTATATTGTTACTCAACAACAGAGTTCCACAAACCTTTTTAAAAGTATCGATGAGAAGGTTTCTTCAGCCGTCATCTGTACTTCTTTGAAGGTGTCGGACGTTTCGCTTCTTATCCAAGAGGCTTCGTCAGCGAACTAAAGTTTGCTGGTAGTTTTGGCCCTATATATGTATCCCTACTTTCCAGACGTGGCGGTGCCAGACTCTGCTATAATAGGTCCCTGCTCTCAGGTTGGGGTGGGCAGAGGTCTATTCCCTGGGGCTACACTGATTACTTTGTTGTCCTGACTGATTACTTCTATTGCCCTGCCTGATTATGCAGTCTACGACTGGCCCGATTGCCAGTCCTACTTATTTCAATCCGATAAACACTTTTAGGCTAAAATTTGTGCGTTCAAAAGATAGGCTGCCAAATAAAAAAAAAAGTAATGTAGTTTATTCAATACATTGTAAACATGAAAATTGTAACGAGCAATACATTGGGGAGACGAAACAAATTCTCCAAAAAAAAGACTTTATCAACATCGCAGGGATAATACTAGTGGGGCCTCGGTTTACGAACACCTTGGTTTACGAAATTTTTGGTTGACGAACGTTAAATGAAAATTAAACCTTAGATTAAGCACTACTGTTCGCGATACACACCCCCATCACGGCTGGCGGAGTAATCTTCGGCGGAAGAACACCAAAGCACACGACCGAACAGCGCCCCAGCCGGCCTACGTTTCCACACCCGCTTTCTTATGAGAGCACACGTCGATCGTCTTCAACGATACTTTTGCTGTTATGGGAGCAAAAAAGACCCCACCACAGGCTCCTGTTCAGCCGAGGAAGACACAAAACAAAATTACAGTCGAGGAGAAGAAGGAGATCATAGAGAAACACAAATGAGGTGTGCGTTTGTGGCGTCACAGGTGCGCACCACGGCTTTCATCTGAATCTCAGCCTGACATATTTCCCACGCTGTGTGTCACTTCCCTGAGAGTAACTTTCTCCTACCATTGTACAAATAAAGAGCCCGGTACCGATATGCTAAGTCCACCATTGCTACAATCCTTCGCAACAGAGCTTTACACAAAGGTGTTATTTACTCGATGCTTTCATGTGACTAATGACACCGAACTTGTCACGTGCAAGTTGAAAGCTGGGCCGACCTCCGCCAGCTGCTGTCAATCCCCTAATCACAGATACTGAGACATTTCAACGAGTCGCTGTCACCTCACCAGTGACATGATTACGATGCCTCGCGCCTTGACAGTGTCTTGGACTTTCCAGCACAAGAGTTTGCTTCGCCCGAGGTGATTATCCGCGATCACGTAAGTTTGTTGCTTTCCGGGATCGCGAGTTTTTGCACCCCTGTGTGCCATTTCATTTTGCCTAGCTTGATAGGCTGGACGGATCGCCCCCGCCTGCCTTCTTTTGTTGCTTTATTCCGGGTCCGTGGAATCATCGGACTCGCGCCTTTTGTTTTAATAAAAACTCTGCCAACACCTACAGGACTCAAAGTGGATCCAGATGACATCGAGGACCTTGTTGCTGACCATAATGAGGCCCTCAACACGGAGGATTTTATTTGCCTTCAAGAGGACATGCAGAAGCAAGCCATTCAGGACTTGTCATCTGATGTGCATGTGGAACTGTTGCGGCTTGGAATTGAAGCGGATTTATGTGGTACAGGAGATGTGAGACAATCTCTTTTTGTCAATGGATGCTACAGCTGCATGTTTGCTTTCAACATTTAGCTTGTAGTCGACTTGCGCATTCCACCATCATGTCCCTGATCCACTGGTGGAAAGACGCTTTGATCTTCTCCTCTTTCATCTACAAATGCTTCATGTAACAAAGACGGTACAGAAAGTGCTTAAGAATGAATGACTCTCTGTGTTTTTGTGTTGTCATATTGTCTTTGTGCTTCATATTATTTGTTAGTTTTTTTTTGTTCTTTTGACTTCAAGACGGCAGCTCATGATTTTGGTTTTCTACTTTCATTCCTTTTATCACGTTGCTGCTGTGAAATGTAAATTTCTCCACTGTGAGACTAATAAAGGCAAATCCAATCCAATCCCATCTGAGGGCAAGGAGGAGGATTTGATTGGATTGGATTTGCCTTTATTAGTCTCGCAGTGGAGAAATTTACATTTCACAGCAACAACGTTATGAAAGGAATGTAAGTAGAAAAATAAAATACAGAAGGTGCTGGAAAGGCAGCCACTCTTGCGGCGCCGTCTTGAAGTCGAAAGAACAAAAAAAATAAAAATAATAATAACAAATAACATGACAACACAAAGACACAGAGAGTCATTCATTCTTAAACACTTTCTGTACCCTCTTTGTTAAACAGTTCCGGATGAAAGAGGAGAGGATCAAAACGTCTCTTCACCAATGAATTAGGGACATCATGGTGGAATGTGCACATCGACTATTAGCTAAATGTTGAAAGCAAACAGGCAGCTGTAGCATCCATTGATGAAAAGAAATTGTCTCACATCTCCTATCCCACATAAACCCGCTTCAATTCCAAGCCGTGACAGTTCCCTAAACGCGTCGGCGCTCTGCGGTGACGCCCCTTCTTATCGTGGGCTCCCCAAGCAAACGGGGCTGTGAAGATGCTGCCCATTAGAGGCGCAAAAAAACACAATGGCCCCAGAGCTGTCCAACAATAATAGTCAAATGGCACCGACATTCTTCCTATTCAAAAACAGTACTGGCATATTCATGCTGCCAAAAAGGCGCAACCGCTCAGCACAGTCTCCTCCTTGATGAATGTTGTGGCCAAGAATGCTGAAAAACAATCCGTATCCATTCCACATGACGCACAACCACACAAAGTGACAAAAGAAAACACAAAAACAAGACAAAAACAACAAAAAAAGCAAGGCTCATCAGAGCACTTGCAGACGGCTGCCTATTCGGAGGAGATGGGTGCTAAGTGGAATGATGTACAGGCTTTTATTGAACAGTTCCATCCAGAAAAGACTGTGGCTATAAGAATCATCAACATGATGAATGATAATGTGATGCCTCAGTTTCGTAAGACCTTACGAGTCGAGTCAGAAAGCAACAGTTGTCAATTAAGAGTCAATGACCATCACAAATGTAAATAAAGTGACTTTATTATACAGTGCCGTGTATTTCTTTCATTACAATACAATAGCACATTTATTATACATAGAATAAGGTATATTGTGTGTAGTTTTAAGGCTTATTTAATGAAAATTATATTTTATGGACACCTGGGAACGGATTATTCTCATTTTAATAGTTTAATAGTTTAATTTAATAGTCCTATGGGAAATTATTTTTTTAAATACACACTTTTCGCCATATACACTCTGTCTGGGAACCAATTAAGTTCGTAAGCCAAGGCCCCATTGTACTAGTGGGCCTCAATCTGCGGTACATATGCACGCAAAAGCTAGCAACCACACATTTGACGACAGTGAGGTCAAAATCTTAGTGAAAGAAAATAGATGCTTTGAAAGGGGAGTAAAAGAAGCTATTTTCATATGTAGCCAAATATTTAAAAACTATCTTAGCTCCGTTGGTTGGTAACACAGAATATCACATAGAGAACACCACAGGGTTTGTAGAGAGGATCAAAGACCTCATGTTGGAACCTGAGGAAACTTTGGCATCTTACAATGTGACTTCTCTCTTTACATCTGTCCCAACCCCAGCAGCAGTCTCGGTGGTGAGGACGAGACTGCTGGCGGACGTTTCTCTGCATGAAAGAACCAAACTTAAACCGGATCACATCTGCCAATTATTGGAAATATGCCTTAATACTACGTGTTTTCAATTGAGGGAGAAATTTTACAAACAAATTCATGGTTGTGCTATATGCTCACCAGTTTCACCCATAGTGGCTAATCTGTACATGGAAGAGATGGAGAAACAGGCCCTCACATCCTTCCCGGGGACAAAACCTAGACACTGGTTTAGATATGTGGACGATACTTTTGTCATAATTAAAAAACAAGAAATTCAATCCTTCACAGATCACCTCAACTCGGTAGACATCAACATTAAATTTACTCGTGAGGACATTAAAGAGAACCAACTAGCCTTTTTGGATTGTAAAGTAATATAATAAATAATATAAAAGAGGACAGAGCGCTAAAAACAGAAAGCTTTAGGAAGGCTACGCACACTGACCAATACTTACTTTTTGATTCTAACCACCCTTTACAACACAAACTAGGAGTTATCAGAACCCTCCAGCATAGGGCTAAACTAATACCAACAAGCGTTGAAGGACTCAAAACATATCAGTAGAGCACTCACAAACTGTGGGTACCCTCAGTGGTTTTTTAACAAATGTCAAAAGGAAAGAATAGGGAATGAAACCAAAAAATCTGAAGATACAAAAAGGAGAGGAGGAGCAATACCTTACATTGCAGGAGTTTCTGAAAAACTACAGAGTCCTTTGGCAACACAAAATTCCTACTTATTTCAAACCGATAAACACTTTAAGGCAAAAATTAGGGCATCCAAAAAATAGGCTGCCAAATGAAAATCAAAGTAATGTAGTTTATTCAACACATTGTAAGAATGAAAATTGTAAAGAGCAGTACATTGGGGAGGCTAAACAAATTCTCCAAAAAAGACTATCAACATCGCAGGGATAATACTAGTGGGCCTCAATCGGCAGTACATATGCACCTAAAAGCTAGCAACCACTCATTTGACGACAATGAGGTTAAAATCTTGGCGAATGATCATAGATGGTTTGAAAGGGGAGTAAAATAAGTGATTTTCATAAAACAACTACATCCTTCATTAAACCGATATGGTGGGGTGAAGTTCAATTTGGATCGTTCATACAACAGCCTGCTTCGGCAACATAGGATTAGTAATACTGATGAGGTGATACCGGTGAAAGTGGGGCAATCAGGCCAGTCGTTATTCAGAACAATAGGAACAATCAGTGGAGCTGCAGGGAGTAGTCCTCTGCTCTCCCCAACCTGAGAGCAGGGACCTATCATAGCAGAGGGATATATATATAGAGGGCCTAAACTACCAGTAAGACTTTAATTTGCTGACGAAGTTTCTTGGATAAGAAGTAAAACGTCCGACACGTGACACCAAGAAGTACAGATGACGACTGAAGAAACGTTTTCATCGATGTACATTAAAGTTCTTTATGTACGACTGAGAGCTTACACAGACGTATTTTCATAAAACAACAAAACCCTTCACTAAATCGCCATGGTGGGGTGAGGTTTAATTGGGATCATTCATACAACAGACTTCTTAGACCACACAGGCTTAGTTATGCTGATGAGGTGGTACCAGAGCAAATGGGGCAATCAAGCCAGTTATAGACCCCATAATCAGTCAGGACAATAGAAGTAATCAGTGTAGCCTCATGGAATAGTCCTCTGCTCCCCCCAACCTGAAAGCAGGGACCTATCATAGCAGAGTCTGGCACCGCCATGTCTGGACAGTAGGGATATATATACAGTAAAGTCTCGTTATATCGATATCGGATATATCGATAGTCCCGGTTATATCGATACTATTTCTATGCACGCACGGAGAAAATTACATGCAAACAGGGTCGGATATATCGATAGTCCCGGATATATTTTTTCGGACTCCCTTGAATATCGATATAACGAGACTTTACTGTATATATATATATATATATATATATATATATATATATATATATATATATATATATATATATATATATATATAGGGCCAAAACTACCAGCAAATTTTTGTTCACTGACGAAGCCTCTTGGATAAGAAGAGAAACGTCCGACACCTTCAAAGAAGTACAGATGACGGCTGAAGAAACCTTCTCATCGATGGACCGCTCCTGTACGAATGAGAGCTTACACAGACTTTTTAAAAGTAAGAACAATTTATTAGCCACTGATTAATGCAAGGGGCTAATTCTTTGATAAACACTACTACTCCAAGAATGACATCTGAAATCATGGAGAAAAAAACATGACAATGTTATAATGATAATAATCTATTTTATTTCTGTGCGCCTTTCAAAACTCTCAAGGTCACTTTACGTTATGGTAGTTATTAGCACTTTTTCACACGACATCATGTAATAATGTCATACTTTTTTCAAAGTTCAACCTTTTGAAGAAATTCATGGCTTTGAAGGACAGCACTGGTCCTTTTTAGGGGGTCCATATGTGGGCTCTCGTTTTGCTCTTCAACCTCTTTCATGTCCTTGACCAGTAAGGATTTGGCCCTTTATCCTGCGGTACTCAAGCTAGCCCCTGACTATTTGGCATGCATAGTGGCATCGTGGACAGAGAGCATGTCATCACACTGGCGTCGGTCGACCTGAGCCAGCTCTGCTCAAGGTCGCTCGTCCATGCATTTTTTACAACAACAAAAAAAACAAAAAATGGCATCATCCTTCTCTCAGTTGTCAGCATGCCTGCAGTCGTCCATCTCTGTCAGCTCAGCTCACCTTCAGTCCTGCACACCTGATTCATCAAAGGCCACGACAGCTTTAATTGTTTCAGCTTGTTCATAGATGCGCCCTCGCTAATATCAAAGTCGGGCCTATCGCCCTGAAATGGCAAGAATTTGAATATATTGGATGATAATAGTTAAAATTCTTACACCGGGTCACACCAGGTCACTACATTATGTTGTCATTTTACAGTAAAATACAACGTCACACTGGCTTTAATTGTATGTTTTGCTTACGCTAGTAGCAACAATGTTCTACCACATCGCGACGGTTAATGTTACGTTACCAAGCTAAGATGCTATATGCTACAATTGCACGTAATTAGAATGGCTTGGTGCGATGTATATGCTACACTGTCATGCTCTGATGTTATGCGACAATCATATTTTGTGATATTATGCTACAATGTTATGCTATGATGTTATGCTATAATACTTATGACCTCATACCACAACGACACACTGCAATGTTCCGCTAAATTTGCGATGTTTATGTTAATGTTATGATAGAGCATTACACTTCTGTTGGAGTTAAATTAGCAGTTATTTGAAAGGCTGAGAAGTACCAAAACGTCAATGCTAATTTCGTCTAGCTTGAATCTTAGTCACACAAGGTACTGTATGCTAGCATGAGAAGATAGCAAACTTCTATTTCTGCACTTAGAGAATTATGTGTGTGAGACGGTGCAAAGAGGAGCAAAGGAATTCTTTAACGGCTTAAATATATTTAAAGTGTCTTGAAAGAGTACAAAAATTAACAAAAAATAATAATAATCACAATAACAATAACAATAATACATTTCATTTGTAAATGCTTTTCAAAACTCTCAAGGTCACTAAACAGTCACAGGATACGTTCCCAGTGTTTTTCTATAGTCTCTCAATATTGCAGATAACAATATTGTTATTGGCCATTTTGTATTTCTGGAGTGTGGTTGAGTGAACAGTTTCTTGTTTTTGTGAAGCACTTAATAAGTACAGTGATACCTCGGCTTACGAATGCCTCGGCTAACCAACTTTTCGTCTTACGAACGTTAAATTCATGAGAATTTAATCTTGGCATACGAACTATTTTTCGGGATACACACGGTGAGGCAGCCAGTTTTGACGATAAAGTTGCCAGAGCTTACAAGGAATGATTCCTCAAGATGGTGAAAGAAGAAGGCTACGTATCTCATCAAGTGTTTAATGCTGATGAAACCGGCCACTGCATTCCATCAAGCCGTCAACGACCATCACAAAGGTCAATAAAATAACTTTATTAATCAGTACAGTTTATTTCTTTAATTACAATACCATAGCACATTTATTATACATAAAATAAGGTATATTTTGTGTAGTTTTAAGGCTTAGAAAATTAGAAAGTAGAAACATTTTGTGGGTACCTGGGAATGGATTACTGTGAACCAGTGACGTGCGGTGAGGTTCATGGCTGGTGAAGCACCGACGTCATTACAGTCAGATTTACAATCATGAACTCTACAGAGAAGCTTACTCACCATTTGATTGGCAACAGTTAACGTGTTTTGTTTAAAATGTCATGTCAGCATTCTTTATATAAACTGTAGCATAGAAAAAAAAGAATTAAAAAAAACCTGATTATCGTGTTACATTTACTTATAAATGAAATCCATGCGCCGCTCCTTCTGAAGAAAGGCATCGATAACTTCTTTGTAGAAGCCTTCCTTATCTTTCTGCAGTCTCTCTGTTTCTTTCAATTTAGATATCAGAATCAGAATCAGAATCAGAATCAGAATACCTTTATTCGTCCCGCAATGGGGAAATTTGCAATAGAAGAAGATATGTAATCCTCCATTCTGAAAATAAGGCCAAGCTACACGAAAAAATTACTGGATGGTTGCATTTAACTTGCTAACTGTTTACTGTAGCTTGCTCTCACTAATTGTATTATTCTGCAGCCGAGGAGGCGCAAGAGGAATCTGTAATTACCAGCGCCCCCTGTCATGAGGCAGGAGAACTGTGTGCCTCACCTATGCACACAGTTTTGATAAAAATAAAATAAACCCTGTAGTACAGTGTTTATAATGTAAAGTGACTCTCCCTTATATACACCAGCTAAACTGTAGAAATTTAGTTCATATACTAAAAGCGTTTGAACACTTTAATAGAGATATGCAGAGGGACAGCAATGCGGTCTCACTGCAGAGCAAGCAGCCCAGTTAGCACAGTCATTGCGCAATCCATGTTGAGGCTCAACCGGCTGCTGCCTCACCGCTCGTCTCTACTTAGTATTTGAACGGTAAATGTGAAAATTCAGCGATTTTGAAAAAAAATCCAAAAATGGTGAAGTTAAATGGAAAAGAACTTTAATGTACAAATCACTAAATAAATATAACTGTTTCATTTATTTTTTCATTTGACATTTCCATGATGACAGGTGGGGCAGTGCCTCACCTGCCTCCCCTGACTACACGTCACTGCCGTGAACCCTCGTTTATCGCGGGAGATACGTTCCAAAAATAGCCAGCGATAGGTGAAATCCGCGACGGACAATGTAGTCAGCTTTTTTTTTTTTTTTTTTTTTACACAATGCAAAACTGTACATACTGCAGAATGAAACAAAAAATAAAACCTCTTTTTCAATAATTTAAAGAACGGTGTTGTAAAACAATATTTTGCTGCTGCGCCTATTCGCCCTGACTCTGCTGCGCTGTTGCGTCTTTTTCTACTGAAGGAGTCTTTCTCCGAGAGAAGAACATTGTTATCTGTAATTGTTGGCACTCTTTCTTTTTTTTAGCAAGAAGATTTTTAGAAACTGACATGGCCCGATTTCTAGAAGCAGAATGCTCCATGAGCTTTTCACAGCGAATGTGTTTGATTTTATTCTGCTTTGTTTGCAGTGTTGTTTGCAGTGTTGCTTCTTTTACTTTGTTTGTTTGCACATTAGCATGCCATGACAAAAAAATCATTTTCCCCTGAAAAAAAATCTGCGATGCACTGAAGCCGTGATAAGTGAACCGCGAAGTAGTGAGGGATCACTGTATTCTCATTTTAATGGTTTCCTATGGGAAATTAATGTTTGGGATACACACTTTTCACCTTACACACTCTGTCTTGGAATCAACTAAGTTTGTAAGCCAAGGTATCACTGTACATGTATTGTGAAAGCATCGGCTGAGAATGTTTGACAGAAGCAAGAGGTCAGGGAAAAAAATTATGTTGGTGTTTTTAAGGACAAACGTACATTATTTTCTACCCCCCATCATCCTAACCGTTGTTGGCATCGACGTGTAAGCGAGGCCCTCACATCACTGGCTGCTCTCCAACAAGATTGCTGAACCGTGTGGAAGTTACTTTCAAATTTAACGGCCTCCACTTTCCACCCGCATTCATCGCGACGCCTCGTCCATCTATCTGGGCCCGAGGCGGCGATAGTTCCCGCGAACCGTGAGAGGCCGCCGTATTTCAGCGCGTGGAGAATTCCCCGTGAAGGGTAAGGGATTAGGGATTGTGGCCTCCTAAACCGCCTGGGTGCCCAGCGAGGATGTCTCAGAGCGCCGTAATCTTCAAACGCAGAGCAGAGTGATGACTCGGCACCCAGGAATTGCGCCGGATCTTAATGTGTTCCGCCGGGTTTACTGGCGATAGAATGGAAAAAGGGCGGTAGAGCGAGTGGCGAGTAGATGGTGGGCAGACGACTTCTTGGTGGGCTAACAGATCGACGTAGCAACCTGATGGCAGAAGATGCTAATCAGTGGTTTTGGGTGCTCGGACCATTATGACATGCGAAATGCTGACTGAAGTTTCCGAAAAGGCTGCAGGTTGTCCTGGCAGTTGTTGTAATCTTTTCTCGTGGACCCAGAAAGTCGTACTTATGTGTGTCGGAAAGATGCCCTGTAGGAGCAGCAAATGACTTGATGGATCATAACAGAGTCATCTAGCATGACAGCATCGAAAAGCGAGAAGCGCAGAAGTAGGCTACACACACTACGAAAACACTTTTAAAACTTAAAGGCCTCTGGGTATTTGAATTTTTTATAGAAATATTCAAGTGCATTTCTATCACAGTCCACAACTATAACGTGGCCTGTCATGGAAATGATGTGGACACCCTGAGCATTAAGGGTCTTCAAGGTCTCCAGGATACCAAAAAAGAAGTGATGCTTGTGTTAACGTGATTGTGGTTAGGCTGGTGGGTTTTTTTTCACACAAAGAACTTTTTTTGGGCCACCACATTCATCAAGGAGGATATTGCCTTTTCAGAAGCACAAATGTGCCAGCACTGTTTTTGATTGGGAAGGAATGTTGGTACCATTTGACTGTCATCGCTAGACATCTCTGGGGCGATTATGCTGGTTGCGCCTGCAATGGGCAGCATTTTCACAGCCCCGCTTTGTTCAGCAGAAAGGTCAGTGCTCTTGGACAGTCTGTTGCTGGATGGATGCGAAGAACGGCATGAAACCGCAGAGCGCCGATGCGCATGTGGAACTGTCGCGGCTTGGAATTGAAGCGGATTTACGTGGGACAGGAGATGTGAGACAATCTCTTTTCATCAATGGAAGCTACAGCTTTGTGTTTGCTTTCAACATTTAGCTTGTAGTAGATGTGCACAGTTCACTATGACATCCCTAATCCACCGGTGAAAAGGACGCTTCAATAATCTCCTCTTTCATCTAGAACTGTGTCATGCAAAAAAAGAGGTTGCAGAAAGTGCTTAAATTTGAATGATTGTCTTTGTTTTGTCATATTATTTGTTATTGAGTTTTTTTTGTTCTTTTGTCTTCAAGATGGCGCCACGAGAATGGCGGCCTTTCAAGCAGCTCATGTATTTTGTTTTTCGACTTCTTTCTTTCCTTTCCTATTCGTTTTGTAACTTTGCTGCTGTGAAATATAAATTTATCCACTGCGAGTCTAATAATAAAGGCTAATCTAATCTAATCTAATCTAGTCTAATGGATAGATAAAAAAGTCCTGCAAGAAGACTTTATTGACCAAAAAAGAAGCAGACAATATCAGAACAAAATAACAGTGACACACACACACATCGGATCCATATCGTTAACACAATTAAGTGATCGACAAAAACTTTGATGAGAGCCTCGATTGTCTCCCAGGGTCTCATATAATTCCAACGTCTACCGATAGCATCGAGAGCGACCTCAAAACTGGAGGGTGAAGGACACCGGCCTTGGAGGAGACTCTTGAAGATTAAGTCCATCAAAAATGAGGCGAGGGGTTCAGGGTTCTTGTTTAAGACCGAGATGCAAAGTGGCTTGCTAATTTACGACACGCTAACGGAGGAAGGCGATCCGGAGGGGGCTTGCGGATCAAGGGGCTTCATGCACTCGCTCACATAATCAATTTGGAAAACGCACGCACACACAAACGCGCAATGCGGTGATGTGGTGTGCTGGGGTGTAAAATTGTGTGAACTCTCAAAACAGGTACATCCATTTACGGTGTGACAAAAAAGTGCCCTTGGGTGACAACAAAACCTACATGCTATTAGATCAGCTGCACGATGGCGGGATAGGAAAATAAACTAGGAGCCCACAAATGGGAGAGTAAAGCGAATTCCAGAGATGCGGTTTGGAGGCCGATGACAAGCAATTGAAGCAGAATCACTTGCTTTGTGTTCCAGTCCCACCTTTTGGAGTTGTGATGAACTGCATCTTGGAGGATGATTGGCCAGATGGACTTCAAAGTACAAAATTATACAAATCAAGTGGTGCCTTGAAATATGCGTGAGTCCAATCACAAGATGTGCAAGTCATCATAAAGTGGTTTGTTAGTTTTGACTTGTGAGCCCAAACTTTTCTAGCATTGACTTAGAGTTGTAGTCCGTGAATAAAAATAGCAGTTTGTGTTTTTAAAATAACCATATAGCCTCAACTACTTTCATGCTAACACATAATGGGAACACACCATAACTTTTCAACATTGGAGCTACTTTTGAAACGACCAGGTCAAAATTAAATTACATTTATTGAGACATATATTGAGGATTCTTGCAAATTGTATTGATGTATAACTGCATATGCTGGACAACACAACATAATTTATGTACATTTTTTGCCATTACCTGAGTTTACTCTGATAACTGGCAGATGTGACAAACGCACTTTGAAAATGTCATCGTGAAAAAAAGTCCGACTTCCATTCCGTATGAAAGTGATACTGTATTTTCGTCTTACTTGCTCCAGCTCTTCCACTCGTTTTTATACCCTATCTCACGTTTAAGAGGCAAAAACCGAGTGTAAAATTAGGATGTAACTAACGATGAGCTTGTTAACTTTGCAACGCTCAGGGGCGTTGTTTGAGTACGCACAGTGTACCCTAAGTGAGATGTCATCTAGTTGGTTGTCTGGCGTATCAATTAAGTAACGATCCCGCTGACGTTCTGTTCTGTTCTGTTTTTATTCAAAACTACTCTAATTTATTTGTATAGCGTCAGTTCATGACAATATCACATCACCTTGTCATGTGATCGACCAATAGTACCTTGCGATCGACGTATTGAGCACCACTGGCCTAACTAATAAATTCAACCTATATGCATCGGTGTCATTAAGATTGGGTTGTATTGCTCATGATGTAGCTTAGAATTTATCTTTGTGAGTTTACTTTAGAGTGGGCAGATTTTTTTTTTACTTGAATGCTGGTCCTTTAAATGCAAATAAACACTTGCCTATTTCAATAGACGCACCTGCACTCTGCTATTTATTTGATCTGATGACGACATTCAGTAAGTGCTGATCGGGCGCTTGCCGTCCAACCAGTTTTCCGACAGACAAAATTATATTTTGATGGAGATATTTTAGTTTGTTTGCGCGAGGCAAACACATGGTTCGAGCAGTCAATCAAAAAAAGAGAATGGGGATTGAGGGCGTTACCTCAAGTGACGTCACTGAGAGCAAAAAGGGAGGATGCAGTGTTGAAGATGAGGAGGAGGCAGATGATCGTGACAATTAAAAGAAAACGCCGCGAGGTGCGTATAATACTTGATTACACTTTATGTTATTCATATTTATGCATTAAATGGAAAATAACACGTGTGACCTGTAGTCCAAGCCTACGGTTTAAAGGGTGCGCAATTTTCCCTCGTGCTAAATATGCCGTTCATAAGACGCCATTTGGCTTTGGAGCAGTTTATGGCTACAGTCATTTCAAGAGGCATAATAACATCAAGTTATGCTTATGGTGTGTTACCATCTCCGTGCAGAGGCGCGTGCACCATCAATGTGGAGTCACGACGAGCGCGCTGCGGCATAATGCTCATTATCCGTCACCAATTTAATTTATTAAAATAATCCTCATTAGGGACGTAAAAAATCAAACACCCATGTTACTAAATGTCTATTAATTCCTATTACGTTTGTAAAGCATTTTTCGATGGTCCTCCGGGGTACCGAGGTGGCGTGATACGTCAAACTATAATGCATTTCCTCAATTAGAGTACAGTAGTTTATTTGGAGCTTGATAATGAACCCTCACAAATATAAAATAAGATATAAAATTAATATGAATTAAACGTAGAAAATAACTCAATTACTACTCAATTATTATTATTATTATTATTATTATTATTATTATTATTATTATTATCAAATTGTTATCATCAAATGGTGAGTATAGTTTTGCTTTTTTGAATGTTGCTGTGCCGATTACCATTTTGTGTTTACTGAGCGAGTTGCTTGTTCTGTAGCCACAAAGGGACATATGTCTTCTTGTGCCGGTCCCAAGCCCGGATAAATACAGAGGGTTGTGTCAGGAAGGGCATCCGACGTAAAAGCTTGGCCAAAACAAACATGCGGATCAAACCTCTCAAGATGGAGGACACTGATTTGCTGTGGCGACCCCTTGAAGGGAAAAGCCGAAAGGAAAAGAAAACTGGGACTGAAATTTAAACAGACGTTTTAAATATTTTATTGCAGTTTTGTGACGTTCCAAAACACAAGGGGGCGATACTGTGTTAATAAGTGAAAAATTGCCGCCGAAGAAGAACGCTGACTGGACTTCCTTACCGAGCTTTATGAGCACTTTTAAAATCTAAACAACAAAATTCACTTTAATCAATAGGTAGAGTTTAGGCAGCATGTTATTTGTATGCATTTTATTATTTTTTTCTTGTCATAAATTAGTGTTCACATGGTGACGACAATCTGTTGTTTTAAGTGTTTTTTAACATTGTTTCACTTCAGTCATCAACCGGTTTGGGGAGCGATAGTTTGTTTTTTAGTTGGAACAAACGTTTTTGCTTCATCTAGCATTGCGTGTCGATTTTCGATGTGATTGTTTTTGCGATGGTTTACCACGAAATTCCACTGGACCACTCACGTAACCGTTGGGATGACTGCAATTCCAAGTAGGTGCAAAATTATACAAAAAAAAAATGCAAAAAAAAAAGAATGTTGAGGGGAACGCGAACTCCGTGTATTTCAAACATTTCTTTGAAAAGATGAAACGTGTATATTGCATTAGTTGACCATATTTCAATTTTGGTCATTATGGCAGAAAGACACACATGCAAAAATTTAATTTTAGCATCTTTAGGGGGCTTCTCTAGCAATAATGACTGCATCACGTACTGCTATTGTTTAAGCTATTAAATCAGTTGTTGTCTAGTTTGTGGACAGTTGCCAAATCCTAATGGGAAATAAAATCACTGTCTCAAAAAATGCTTGTCGATAGCCTGAAATCACCAAGTGCTCTAAAATTTCAGTGTCAACAGCTTTGTTGACTGTGGACTTGATAAAACACAATGGACCCCCCACAAGCAAACGACATAGCTCACCAAACAATTACTAACTCTGCAAATTAATACTGGATTTAAAGTATCTTCACTTTTGTAGGTCTCCGTTTTTTCTGTGTTTGGCATTGACGATAGGGTTGACTTTTATAAGTCGTCTTTGAAGCATTGGTTTGCGTTTGAACTCTGAGTTAATAATTTCATATTTTTTGTCTTATGTGAACTGATTCAACTGATTCCTTCTCCCCACAGGTTATCCTAAAAAATAATAAATGGAGAGCATGAATTTGTGAGTACATCTAACTGTCAGCCTAGCATGTAACATGAACTTGTTAACTCATTCCTAACGTCATATGTGCATTTTCCCCCAAATAGCGACCCCATGGAACATGCACTCCTGGGCCAGGACTCACAATCGGTGGTGAGACGCTTCCAGCAACGCTACTGGAAAACCAAGCAGACGCTCATCAGGGTGAGCGGCAAGAAGGAGGATCAGCACGTGGTGGCCTCGGATGCCGACCTCGATGCCAAATTGGAGGTCGGCAACTCTCGTCCTGGATGACGCTAGCTTGGTTTTCCAAAACATATGTTGGCTTTATTTACGACTGAAAGTTGGCAAATATGGCAGATGGGTGGGAGTGAGTGTAATATAATACACCTCTAAATTAATGTAATTTATAATTGTGTAAAGGTGTTATGGTTTCAAATTGGGCTCTTAAGCAAGGGTTAAAGCTTCAAGATTGAGATTGAAATTAACAAATTCAAATTAAAGTTTTAATGCATTATTTTTTTAAAGGGAAGGTTTAAAAAAATTCTAAATTGGCTTTTATTTGCAATATATATATATATATATATATATATATATATATATATATATATATATATATATATATATATATATATATATATATATATATATATATATATATATATATATATTTCTATATTACATGCAAACAGGGTATATAGTAGTCCCGGTTATATCGATATTTTTTTGGACTCGTTATATCGATATTCAAGGGAGTCCGAAAAATATCGATATAACCGGGACTATCGATATATCCGACCCTGTTTGCATGTAATTTTCTCCGTGCGTGCATAGAAATAGTATCGATATAACCGGGACTTTACTGTATATATATATTAGCATTTCAAACCTCTATTAGAGTTTTAAGCCTTTATTCAGGTTTAGAAATGACCTTTAAAAAAAAAAAACGCTTGAAATTGTCTTGTGTAATCGAATGCTGACTTGCTTTCATCCTTGTGATTGTTCTGCTTGTCAGGTATTTCATTCCATACAGAGGACATGCATGGAGCTGCTGAAGGTGATCGAGCAGTATCAGAAAAGGATCTGCTGTACGTATCGCCACATCATCATTACTCGGATAGATGAAGATTGATAAGACATAAAAAAAAGAACAGGAGAAAAAAAGTTATACTGTAGTGCCTTGACATACGTCGTTTTGTGTAATGCTGTAATATATTATTTATTATCTAGACCTGCTTCATTGCTTCATGTCACAAAGAGGGTACAGAAAGTGCTGAAGAATGAATGACTCTCTGTGTCTTTGTGTTGTCATATTATTTGTTATTTAGTTGTTGTTTTTTTACTTTACTTCTGGCTCGTGTGGCTGCCGCTGCTCACCGCAGAAAAAAATATCCTGTGACTTTAAGGTGTCCTTGAGAAGTTTGAAAGGCGCTTATAAATGAAATGTATTATTTCGTCTGCGTAAGCTCTCAGTCGCACAGGAGTTGCAGGAGTTTCTGAAAAACTACAAGAAACAAGGCAACACAAAATTCCTACTTATTTCAAACCGATAAACACGTCAAACCTCTAAAGATGGCGACCCCTTGAAGGGAAAAGCCGAAAGGAAAAGAAGAAGAAGAAACACGTTGAGGCAAAAATTAGTGCATCCAAAAGATGGGCTGCCCAATTAAAAACAAAGTAATGTAGTTTATTCAATACACTGTAAAAATGAAAATTTTAAAGAGTAATACATTTGGGAGACTAAACAAATTCTAGTGGGCCCTAATCGGCAGTACATATGCACCTAAAAGCTAGCAACCACTCATTTGACGACAATGAGGTTAAACTCTTAGTGAAAGAAAATAGATTGTTTGAAAGGGGAGTAAAAGAAGCTGTTTTCATAAAACAGCAAAATCCTTCACTAAACCACCATGGTGGGGTGACGTTCAATTTGGATCGTTCGTACAACAGACTGCTTAGGCAACATAGGCTTAGTTATGCTGATGAGGTGATACCAGAGCAAATGGGGCAATCAGCCCAGTCGTAGACCTCCTACTCAGGCAGGACAATAGAAGTAATCAGTCAGGACAATAGAAGTAATCAGTGTAGCCGCAGGGAGTAGTCCTCTGCTCCCCCCAAGCTGAGAGCAGGGACCAATCATAGCAGAGTCTGGCAACGCCACATCTGGACAGTAGGGATATATATAGGGCTGAAACTACCAGCAAAAAAAATAGTTTGCTGACGAAGCCTCGTGGATAAGAAGCGAAACATCCAACACATTCCAAGAATTGCAGATGTTGGCTGAAGAAACCTTTTCATCGATGAAATGTATTCTCATCTCTCATCTCATCTCATTTTCCGTACCGGTTATTCCTCATTAGGGTCGCGGGGGTTGCTGGAGCCTATCTCAGCTGTCTTCGGGCACGAGGCGGGAGACACCCTGAATTGGTTGCCAGCCAATCGCAGGGCACACAAAGACATACAACAGTCACTCTCACACTCACACCTAGGGACAATTTGGAGTGGTCAATCTGCCTGCCATGCATGTTTTTGGAGTGTGGGAGGGAACCGGAGGACCCGGAGAAAACCCACGCGGGTCCGGGGAGAACATGCAAACTCCACACAGGGAGGCCGGACCGGGACGCGAACCGGCGACCTCTGCACTGTGAAGCCGGTGTGCTAACCACTCGACTACCGGGCCGCCTGAAATGTATTATTATTATTATTATTATTATTATTATTATTATTATTATTATTATTATTATTATTATTATTATTATTATTATTATTATAAAAAACACATTAAGGTTAGATTAGCTGATCCTTTATTTGTCTCACAGTGGAGAAATTTACATTTCATAGCACCAAAAACAAAATACAGGAGCTGCTGTAAAGGCAGCCATTCTCGCGGTGCTATCTTGAAGAACAAAAAAAAATCAGGAAGGTCACCATTCTTCATTTGAAATGAAACTGTGTACATAATGTACTTGTCAACCGGTCGTATTTTGCTGTATTCTGTACGATTTTTGCATACAAGAAAGTTTGTACAAATAAAAATTTTCCGTTTTTGTCATTAAATATTAGCAATAATGTTAATTATAACAAATATCGCTACTCGTGAAGCTACTAAAGCGAAGTCGACCACCGAGAAAACGAGTCAGTGCGAAAAGTCTGGTGAAGAAACAAATGTTCGGAGAAGACAAGCTTCGGTGAAGTGGAATTTTATTTTGAAATCAGTTAAATTAAACATTTTACCATGTTTTTTTTCGCCGTAATATCATTCATATTTTTTATAAACATTATACATCGTAAGAACACAAATTCAAATTCTTTTTTTTTTTGCTGTGGACTAATTCAATTTAGCAAAAAAGCCACAATGCTCTACAACAAAGGACATAGAGTGAAAGCTCAGCTTACAAACTTAATTGGTTCCCAGAAAGTGTGTGTAAAGCGAAAACATCTGCCAACATTTATTTCCCATAAGAAACCATTAAAAATGAGAGTAATCCGTTCCCAGGTCCCCATAAAACATAGTTTTCCACAAAATAAGCATTAAAACTACACAGAATATTCTTCTTATATGTATAATACGTGTTCTATTGTATTGTAATTAAAGAAATAACCTGTACTGTATAATAGTCATTTTATTTACCTTTTTTGATGGTTGTTGATGTAGTTGCCTCTTGATGATATCCGAGTGAAGTTGCTGTGCTTTCTCGGCGATAATACCCTCACTCATACTGTCCCCTGCTAGCTGCTTTTTGTTAATCCAAATAAACAGAAGTTTTTCAACCTCTTCTGTTGCCTGAGACCGCTGATTAGACAACACAGAAACACCCATAGCCACACGTAGCAATGGTCGATTTAGCATACTGGTACTGGGACGCTAAGTGACACAAACGCACACATCGTTCATGTTTTTTTTTCAATCTCCTTCTTCTGCTCGACCATAATTTTCTTTTGCGTCCTCTTCAGTTTAACACTAGCCTGTGGTGGGGTCTTTTTCGGTCCCATAAGAGCAAAAGTACTCCACTCGATAGCAAACGACGTCTGCACTCAAAGAAAGGTGTAGAAAGCTGTTAGACCGTCTGGTTTGGTGATCATCCGCCGAAAACTAGTTTGTATCCCAAGATTATATTCGTAAGCCAAAAAGTTCGTAAGATAAAGCGTTTGTAAGCCGAGGTATCACTGTACTTGATTATTGCTAGAAATATGTTGTAACTTGTTCAAAGTATTCATGTTTACATGTGAAATTTAGAGTGACCGATTCCTCACACAGCTTCCTCAACATTTGCCCTCAGTTCTTTCCCAGGAGGAAAATGAACTGGGTCGCTTCCTGCGCACTCAAGGCTCTCAGGACAAAAGCCGGGCGGGAAAGATCATGCAGGCCACTGGCAAAGCCCTCTGCTTCTCCTCACAGCAAAGGTCACCCTGCCCACCGCTACACTGCTGTGAATAATCACCATCGCTATCGTAAAAGTCACGGTAACGTCCCCTTCAGACCGGCGCTGAGGAAGCCCCTGTGCCGCCTGTACCAGGAAGTGGAGACGTTTCGCTTCCGGGCCATCTCGGACACATGGCTGACGGTCAAGCGCATGGAGCAGAGTCGGACCGAGTACAGAGGAGCCCTGCTGTGGATGAAGGACGTCTCCGTCGAGCTGGACCCGGACACCCGCAAGCAGATGGACAAGTTTCGTAAGGTTAGGCGACGATGGCCAGGAGGAGATTGATACTAGGCACAACAAAATGGAGCTTGGAGTCAGGGGTAGGGTTTCAAGTAGGGTTTGGGATTTCATGGAAATATAGTCAGAAGTTAGATTTGGGCTTCTCCTGATCATAAAAATGAAGTAGGTCTTCAAATAATTTTAATGAGTAAAACTAATTTTAATTAGCGCATCCAAAAGATAGGCTGCCAAATGAACAACAAAGTAATGTAGTTTATTCAATACATTGTAAAAATGAAAAGTGTAAAGAGCAATACATTGGGGAGACTAAACAAATTCTCAAAAAAAGACCATCAACATCGCAGGGATAATACAGTACATACAGTACATATGCACCTGAAAGCTAGCAACCACTCATTTGATGACAATGAGGTTAAAATCTTAGCGAAAGAACAGAGATGGTTTGAAAGGGGAGTAAAAGAAGCGATTTTCATAAAACAGCAAAATCCTTCACTAAACCGCCATGATGGGGTGAGGTTCAATTTTTATCGTTCGTACAACAGAATACTTAGGCATGATGAGGTGATACCAGAGCAAATAGGGCAATCAGGCCAGTCATCAGTCAGGACAATACAAGTAATCAGTCGAGCCGCAGGGAGTAGTCCTCTGCTCCCCCCAACCTGAGAGCAGGGACCAATCAGCAGATTCTGCCACCGCCACGTCTGGACAGTAGGGATATATATATAGGGCCGAAACTACCAGCAAGACTGGAGTATTTTGTCCTTTGGGTGTACCAAGATTTGACGGAGAGTTGTGTGTGGTTTGACCGGTGTGTTTATGTTGTGTTTCCTCAGTGCCCTTTGTATGCGTTCTGTGATTCCTCTTATGTACGGTAGTGTTACCATTGCTCTGTGTTCTTGTTTGTTTGTTTGCTTTTTCTTTCTTCCCTGTCTTGTGTTGTTTTTGTTTTTGACCTGCTCTGCCCCTTTAGTTATTGCCCACTGGGGATATTGGCATTTTTTCAGTGCGTGTTGTATATGTTTTTCCTCCTGTGTTTTGTCTTCCGGGTCCGTGATTATTGTGGTGCGTTCATGTAATGTTCTGACGACTGACAACTTATGAATGGTGGGGTGTTCAGATGTCCAAAGGAGATATTGGTCAGTATGTGTAGGTTTCCTGTGTACTTTTATTTTGATGTCCCCGTTGTCCGTGTGGTGTATGTTCAAGTCCAAGAAGGCGATGGAGTGGTTTGTTTCTTCTTCATGGGTGAACTTGATACTGCCTGTGGTGTCTATGGAGTTGAGGTGTTCAGTAAGCTGTTGCGTATGTCCTGTTTTGATTTTTTCCAAGATGTCGTCCACATACCGTTTCCATAGTGTTGGTTTGTATATTTCCGGGGCTGTTGAAAGTGCTTTCTGTTCCAGGTCCTCCATGAAGAATCCACACATGATGGCAGAGAGTGGGTCCCCCATGGCGAACCCTTCTTTTTGTCTGTATATGGTGTATTTGTATTGGAAATATGTGGATGTGGCTATGAATTGAAGTAGCTGGGTTATGTCTTGTGCTGTAAGATTTGTGCGTTTTTTGAGTGTCCTGTCTGTTTTGAGTCTGTCCTGTACTATCTGAATGGTGGCTTTGGTGGGTGTTTTTGTGAAAAGTGAGGTGACGTCATGTGATATGAACATTTCGTCTTTCTGTAATTTTATGGTGGCGAGTTCTGTGGCGAGTTGCTTTGAGTTCTCGCAGTGTTGGTCCGTGTGTCCCAGTAGCGGTTTTATTATTTCCGATAGTGCTTTGGAGAGGTTGTATGTGACTGATCCGATGCTGTCTACTATGGGGCGGAGGGGTGCATCGGGTTTATGTATTTTTGGCGTGCCGTAAATCCTGGGGATGATGTTTGCTGTAGGTACCAGGTGGTTGTACGACTCTTTGTTTATTTTATTTTCGTTTAATAGGGGTTTGAGTAGTGCTTTAAGTTTGTTTTTCTTTTCTTCTGTTGGGTCTTTCTTTAATATTTCATAGGCGTCTGTAAGTAAGGAATCTGCTTAACATTAGTTATCAAGTAGACAGGATGAATTTAGTACAACGAGCAAAAAAAATAGTTTGCTGACGAAGCCTCTTGGATAAGAAGCGAAACATCCAACACATTCAAAGAATTGCAGATGTTGGCTGAAGAAACCTTTTCATCTATGAAATGTATTCTCATCTCTCATCTCATCTCATCTCATTTTCCGTACCGGTTATTCCTCATTAGGGTCACGGGGGTTGCTGGAGCCTATCTCAGCTGTCTTCGGGCACGAGGCGGGAGACACCCTGAATTGGTTGCCAGCCAATCGCAGGGCACACAAAGACATACAACAGTCACTCTCACACTCACACCTAGGGACAATTTGGAGTGGTCAATCTGCCTGCCATGCATGTTTTTGGAGTGTGGGAGGGAACCGGAGGACCCGGAGAAAACCCACGCGGGTCCGGGGAGAACATGCAAACTCCACACAGGGAGGCCGGACCGGGACGCGAACCGGCGACCTCTGCACTGTGAAGCCGGTGTGCTAACCACTCGACTACCGGGCCGCCTGAAATGTATTATTATTATTATTATTATTATTATTATTATTATTATTATTATTATTATTATTATTATAAAACACATTAAGGTTAGATTAGCTGATCCTTTATTTGTCTCACAGTGGAGAAGTTTACATTTCATAGCACCAAAAACAAAATACAGGAGCTGCTGTAAAGGCAGCCATTCTCGCGGTGCTATCTTGAAGAACAAAAAAAAATCAGGAATGTCACCATTCTTCATTTGAAATGAAACTGTGTACATAATGTACTTGTCAACCGGTCGTATTTTGCTGTATTCTGTACGATTTTTGCATACAAGAAAGTTTGTACAAATAAAAATTTTCCGGTTTTGTCATTAAATATTAGCAATAATGTTAATTATAACAAATATCGCTACTCGTGAAGCTACTAAAGCGAAGTCGACCACCGAGAAAACGAGTCAGTGCGAAAAGTCTGGTGAAGAAACAAATGTTCGGAGAAGACAAGCTTCGGTGAAGTGGAATTTTATTTCGAAATCAGTTAAACATTTTACCATGTTTTTTTTCGCCGTAATAGCATTCATATTTTTTTATAAACATTATACATCGTAAGAACACAAATTCAAATTAGCAAAAAAGCCACAATGCTCTACAACAAAGGACATAGAGTGAAAGCTCAGCTTACAAACTTAATTGGTTCCCAGAAAGTGTGTGTAAAGCGAAAACATCTGCCAACATTTATTTCCCATAAGAAACCATTAAAAATGAGAGTAATCCGTTCCCAGGTCCCCATAAAACATAGTTTTCCACAAAATAAGCATTAAAACTACACAGAATATTCTTCTTATATGTATAATACGTGTTCTATTGTATTGTAATTAAAGAAATAAACTGTACTGTATAATAGTCATTTTATTTACCTTTTTTGATGGTCGTTGATGTAGTTGCCTCTTGATGATATCCGAGTGAAGTGTGGGACCCTCCCAGGAGATTCACGGGTCGTGGGTATTGAGCCAGGGAGACCCAATACCAACGGCGCATTCCGGGAGGGCATAACTAAAAATTGGCGGTGCTCGACGTGGTTCCCCGCGACCCGGAGTTTGAGCGGGGCCGTGAGGTGGGTGACTCGGGCTAACAGTCTGCCGTCCAGGTCGACCATCTCCTTTGGGGGGTGCTGTGCTTTCTCGGCGATAATACCCTCACTCATACTGTCCCCTGCTAGCTGCTTTTTGTTAATCCAAATAAACAGAAGTTTTTCAACCTCTTCTGTTGCCTGAGACCGCTGCTTAGACAACACAGAAACACCCTTAGCCACACGTAGCAATGGTCGATTTAGCATACTGGTACTGGGACGCTAAGTGACACACGGGTCGTGGGTGTGGAGATCGATCAGCTGGCAGCCCAACGAGTCCGCCAGCTGGGGGTCAATGATGCACCCGTCGGCCCCCCGAGTCCACTAGGGCCCGCACGGTTTGGGAGCTGGACGGGCCGATTAATTCGCTGTCCAGCTCCAACCGCGTAACGGGGGTCGTGGATTTCACCTCCAGAGGTCGCTGTGGTCGCCGTCTTGTCGGGGACTTGCGTGGACCTGAGGTCTTCGCCTGGGGGCCTTGGGTGCGACGAGCCCCGGGGGTAGTGTGGTCGTCCCCCCCCCCCCCTATGATCATGGGTTCGGGGGATTCCTCCAGGCGCCGCACACGCTCGCTGCCGGGTGTGGGAGATCTGGACCGGCTGCGTGGCTGTCTGGGCTGTCGGCCGCGCTGCTCCCTCTGTCGCTCCCGAAGGCGGTGATCCAGGCCGATGACTATGGCGACCAGGTCGTCGAAGGTGGTGCCCGCGTCGCGGGTAGCCAACTCGTCCTTGAGGTCGGTGTTCAATCCGTGACGAAACACCCCCCTCAACGCTCGGTCGCCGTAGCCGCTGCCAGCGGCCCGGATGCGGAAGTCGACGGAGTATTCCGCGGCTGAACGGGCCCCTTGGACGCAGTCCAGTAGTCTCCCCTCCGCTTCGGACTCCGTCACCGGATGATGGAAAACCCGGCGTAACTCGGCGACGAAGTCCGGGTACGAGGTGCGCAGCTCCGGTCGGGATTCTCGGATGGCCAGCACCCACGTCTCGGCTTCTCCCGTGAGCAGGCTGGTGATGAAGGCTACCTTCGCCTCATCGCTAACGCAGGCGTATGGATGTTGCTCAAACACGAGCGTGCACTGCATTAAAAACTGAGCGCAGCGCCCGGTTTCGCCTGCGTAGTGGGAGGGAAGAGGAAATTGAGGAGCGTGCCTACTCACGGGCGAGGAAGACTTGGCCGTGAGAGCGGAAATGCGTGCCTCAGCCGCCTCGAAGCGTTGAGCCAGCCTGGTGGTAATTTGGCTGATTTCCTCGATGGCTCGGGCCAGTTGGCTCGAACACTCCGCTTGCTCGGTGGGGGCAATAGTTGAGGTCCCATAAGAGGTCAAAGTAGTACTCCACTCGATAGCAAACGACGTCTGCACTCAAAGGGGTGTAGAAAGCTGTTAGACCGTCTGGTTTGGTGATCATCCGCCGAAAACTAGTTTGTATCCCAAGATTATATTCGTAAGCCAAAAAGTTCGTAAGATAAAGCGTTTGTAAGCCGAGGTATCACTGTACTTGATTATTGCTAGAAATATGTTGTAACTTGTTCAAAGTATTCATGTTTACATGTGAAATTTAGAGTGACCGATTCCTCACACAGCTTCCTCAACATTTGCCCTCAGTTCTTTCCCAGGAGGAAAATGAACTGGGTCGCTTCCTGCGCTCTCAAGGCTCTCAGGACAAAAGCCGGGCGGGAAAGATCATGCAGGCCACTGGCAAAGCCCTCTGCTTCTCCTCACAGCAAAGGTCACCCTGCCCACCGCTACACTGCTGTGAATAATCACCATCGCTATCGTAAAAGTCACGGTAACGTCCCCTTCAGACCGGCGCTGAGGAAGCCCCTGTGCCGCCTGTACCAGGAAGTGGAGACGTTTCGCTTCCGGGCCATCTCGGACACATGGCTGACGGTCAAGCGCATGGAGCAGAGTCGGACCGAGTACAGAGGAGCCCTGCTGTGGATGAAGGACGTCTCCGTCGAGCTGGACCCGGACACCCGCAAGCAGATGGACAAGTTTCGTAAGGTTAGGCGACGATGGCCAGGAGGAGATTGATACTAGGCACAACAAAATGGAGCTTGGAGTCAGGGGTAGGGTTTCAAGTAGGGTTTGGGATTTCATGGAAATATAGTCAGAAGTTAGATTTGGGCTTCTCCTGATCATAAAAATGAAGTAGGTCTTCAAATAATTTTAATGAGTAAAACTAATTTTGATTAGCGCATCCAAAAGATAGGCTGCCAAATGAACAACAAAGTAATGTAGTTTATTCAATACATTGTAAAAATGAAAAGTGTAAAGAGCAATACATTGGGGAGACTATGTCACGTCACTCGAGGCTCGAGGGCTGGGCTCGAGTGACGAAAGGACAGCGGGGAGTGTGGATCCAAAATACACGGCGAGACAGATACTCGGATACAAAAGTCTTTACTGAGGCACGCATGAAAAAATAACAAACAGGGAAGAGTGGAGGAAGATAACTAAATGACAGCAGACCTGGCAACACGGAAGTGGAAACGGCAATGTCCAAAAATACTCCGACGGAGACGTAGTGAGCGACAGACAGATATAGGCAGAAGGCACAATCAGTGAATGACAATCAGCTGTGGGAACCCAGGTGAATGATGATTGGAGGGGCCGTCTCCCAAGATTGGCGGAGGAGGTGACAGGAGGGGCGGGGCGCGCCCCGGATGGCAACGAGATGTGACAAGTTCGCTGAAGAAGCATTTTGGATAAGAAGTGAAACGTACGACACCTTCAAAGAAATACAGATGACGGCTGAAGAAACCTTTTCATCGATGAATTATATTCTATATATATATTAGATTAGATTGCATTCGATTCGATTGCATTACATTACATTACATTAGATTATATTTAATTAAATTATATCAGATTATATTATATTGCATTGGATTAGGTTATTTTACATTGTATTAGATTAGATTAGAGAGTGGCTGCCTTTCCAGCAGCTCTTGTATTTTTTTATACTTTCATTCCTTTCATAATTTTGCTGCTGTGAAATGTTAATTTCTCCACTGCGAGACTAATAAAGGCAAATCCAATCCAAATCCAATGACATTACATTAGATTATATTGGATTGGATTGCATTCGATTACATTAGATTAGATTGGATTATATTGAGTTAGATTATATTAGATTGATTGCATAAAATTATATTATATTGCATTAGATTAGATTGGATTACACTGAATTAGATTTTTATTACATTAGATTATATTAGTTTAGGTTGGATTGCATTAGATTAGATTGAATTAGTGTACCAAATTAGATGAGATCAATTTGGGTGCTCGTGTGCGTGGTCAGGTTCAGGCGGAGGTCCGCTGCACCAAGCAAAGCTTTGACCATCTGAAGATGGACGTATGCCAGAAGGTGGACCTGCTTGGAGCCAGTCGCTGCAACCTGCTGTCCCACGTGCTGGCCACCTACCAGGTAAAACTCTCGGCGGCATCCCAGTGACAGGCCCTTCATGCTTTTGAATGCCCCCTCCACCCCTTCCCCCTCCCCAGACCACTCTACTGCATTTCTGGGAGAAGACATCTCACACTATGGCCGCCATTCACGAGAACTTCAAGGGCTGCCTGCGCTATGAGGTCTGATCCAAGTCGCGCCAATCTCACCATTTCATATTATTGCACATCCAAACTTCAAACGTGACGGCAGGGGACATCAAGGGAGAAGAAGAAGAGGAGGAAGAAAAGTCCAACAGAGAAAAAAGATGACCACGAGACCACCCCGGAAGAGTACGTTCCGATAAAATAAGAATAGGACTTAATTTCTCATCCATGTATTTATTCTATAACTTATTATAATAAGTTTTTGTGTGTATTTGTTTTTGTAGACTGGTATCGCTGGCAAATGGCATCAGTCGCGAGACAACAAGAGAAGGTAAGAAATGTACTCAAAATGATAAGTAGATAAATAAATATAATTTAGGAAAAATGGCAATATATTAAATAAATACAAATACATTAATAAGTAATAAATAAATAAATAAATACATACAATGTAGAAAAAAAGTTCAAACAAACTCAGCAAATTGGGATTGTAAATATTGGGTTGCATTAGCCTTTATTAGTCTCACAGTGGAGAAATTTACATTTCACAGCAGCAAAGTGACGAAAGAAAGAAGTAGAAAGACAAATACAGGAGCTGCTGTAAAGGCAGCCACTCTGGCGGCGCCATCTTGAAGTCAAAAATACAAAATAACAAATAATGTGACACAACACAAAGACATTCAATTTTAAGCACTTTCAGCACCCTCTTTGTTGTATGAAGCGGTTCTAGATGAAAGAAGAGAGGATCAAAGCGTCCTTTTTACCAGTGGATTAGGGACGCCATGGTGAAACGTGCACATCCGCTACGGGCTAAATGTTGAAAGCAACCACGAAGCTCGAGCATTGACGAAAAAGGATTGTCTCACATCTCCTGTCCAACGTAAATCCACTTCAATTCCAAGCCGCGACAGCTCCACATACGCATCAGGCTATATGTGGGATTTTTTCTCTCAGTGGTTAAAGTTGCCAAATATTGTCATTTTCTTCAGACAAAAAAAAAAGAAAAAAAAATCAGCCGGACCCTAGTTTATGTTACCATATGTCATTTCCTGTTCTTATTTCTTAATAGTACCACAACGGTGACGGGTGTACGACTCTCTTCCTCTTTCTGCATGTAATGCATGTTCCTTTTGTTTTTGGACCTTCAAGGAGAACCGTGCGAATCATTGTCGGAGCTTCCGGAGGAGGACAAGGACACTTCGACTCTGCTGGAGGAGATCCTGGGAGGCTTGTCGCTTCACGAGCCAGCCCCCTTGTGCCGACAGTGGAGTCCGGTGTTCGGCAATCCCCTCGGAGATGAGAACGCCGCAGGGGCAGACCCCCACTCGCCTTTTCTACCTTCTCAGCTTCTGGACCACAATTTGAAGACGCTGCTGGGTAAGTACGAGGGAGTCGGCAAAGCATTTAACTGGAAGGAAATAAATGTCACCATTGTTTGACTGTTTTAGAAGATGAGAGCACTTGGCAACCTGTCGCCGCGGCAACAGAGCAACCCCAAGGAGCTGTTGGACTGAAAGGTAACATGAAGATTTAGGATTCAAAGGTGGATTTTAACTATTTGTGGGCTTCCCCCCTGCATGGGTTTATGCTGTTTTTAACAGATTTCATCCCTCCCAGAAATATGATTCAGGACTTAACTCATTAACTGCGATTTCCAGAATTGAAAATAATAATAATAATTATACATTGCATTTTAAGCGCCTTTCAAAGCTCTCAAGGACACTTTGGAGACTTTACAGTCATTGACAAGCATAGGTACGATAATAAATAAAATTCAATCACAAATAGAATGCAATAAATAAAATACAATTATAAATAGAAACAAGAGAGAGAGCTACACGGAAAATGCAATTTTCAAAAGGTGGGTTTTGAGATGGGACTTGAAGGTGGGAAGAGAATCAATGTTACGAATGTTGGGAGGAAGTGAATTCCAAAGTTTGGGGGCAGAGCAGCTGAAAGCTCTGTCCCCCATTGTGCTGAGACTGGCAGGGGGGGGGGCACATAGAGGCGGAGGGAGGAAGAGGATCTGAGGGAACGAGAAGGAATAGAAATTGGAAGAAGGTCAGATAAAGAAGAATCTTAAAGTTGATTCTATATTTGACCCGGAGGCAGTGGAGCTCTTGGAGGACGGGGGTGATGTGGTGAAAGGATCAGGTTCTTGTTATGATCCGGGCTGAAGAATTCTGGACCAGTTGAAGTTTGCGCAGAAGTTTCCAAGAGACACCAAAGAGAACTGAATTGCAAGTCAATCCGGGAGGTGACAAGACTATGAACAAGGATAGCAGTGGTGTGAGGAGTGAGAGACGGGCGCAGGTCGGGTTAAGTTATTTACATGGGAGTGGAAAGATAGTGTGCTGTCAAGAATGACTCCTAGTCTTTTCACCTGATGGAAGGGAGAAACGGTCGAATTGGCAATAGTGAGAGAGAAACTGTTAGCTTTGCTCAAGGTGGATTTGGTACCAACGAGGAGAATTTCAGTTTTTTCGCTGTTAAGTTTGAGGAAGTTAGGGGTAAACCAGGATTTAATTTCAGAGAGGCAGAGTGAAAGGGAGGCAGTGGAAGAGAAGGTGGAAGAGAGGCGACGGGTTTGCTGGAAAGATAGAACTAGGTGTCATCCGCAAAGCAATGAAATTGTATACCAAATTTGCGGAGAATATTGCCAAGGGGAAGAAGGTAGGTGGTAAAGAGGAGCGGTCCCAGGACAGAGCCTGGGGGCACACCAGAAGATACAGGAGAGGACTGTGAAGTGAAGGCGTTAATTTGGGTGAACTGAGAGCGGTCAGAGAGATAAGAGTGAAAAGCATGACAATGGTTTCTTGTCAAGCCGTTTTGTAACTTGAAAATTTCATAAGAAGACATCTTTGTAAGTAGAGGTACCACGGTACTTGGATCCAAGAATACTTTTTTGGGTTGTTTTGCTAAAAAATGACCCAGAAATTTTGATCCAATTTCCCAAAGTTGAATTATTTGGGAATTGAAGTGTTACGTGGAGCGCCATTCCCAAATGTGTTCGGGTTTTGTTTTTTCTTGCTGATAAAGCGCTGGTCAGACCTCTGGCAATGTTTTTTTTCCTTCCACAAGGGGGCAGCATTTTCCTTTTTTCCATGTTAGCACTTTGTTACAGCTTCAGATGTTGTTAAAGTGCTACATTATATAAATCAGTGTTGTATAGTATTTTGTACAGCCGCCCCCATTTCAAGCGCAGATAACTCCAGACCCATATAACTTAACTGGGTTTTTTTTCGAATGTAGGAAGAGAGTCGAAGGTTTCTTACACTGAATCGGATATTTATGTAGTCCTAAAACTCAATATTCTGTAGGTCCTGCAATTTGAGTGAAAATGACAAAAACCCTGGCACTGGAGTGGACACATTTTTTGCACATCGTCTGACAGTGAATGAGTTAACATAGAATGTAATCTGCCATAACTGGGCTAAACAAAATTATCAAATTTGTCATAGTGTGAGTTTATTAAAACCAAAAAATCCTGCAAATCTAACCTTTCTTTTCAGTAAAATCCAACTTTGTTACTTGAAAAATGTCGACTTTATTTTCTTTTAAAAACTCCCCCAAATTTTCACATTTCTTTCAAACATGACTGGACTCTTTCCCTAAACATTAACATGTTATTCTCTGCAACAAAAAAAAAAAAAATCTCCAAAATCCGAACATTTTTTTTCCTCATAAATTAACTGCTTTATCGTGGAGGGGGAAAAATCCCACTTTTCATTTCCAAAACCTCCTGAATGACAAAAATAAAATAAAATACAAAGATTGACTCAAAATTCTAACTTTCTTTCTGAAAATTCAACGTACATTTTGTTTTGCTAATCTCGCTATGTTAATCTATAAAAAAAATGAATTTGGATTTGCCACTCCCTTGCCTCCCCCCACTCTTTGTTGCAGCCAGCTGTTCCGGTCCATCCAAGGACACCTTAGCATTGTTCAACCTGTTTGCAGACTTGGACCCCCTGACCAACCCGGATGCGGTCGGCAATCGCCACGCTGACCAACAGCTTCACAATGCTTAGTTAGCGACACGCCATCTGCATGAGCCTGCGAGCTTCCGACCAAGTAAACATTCAAGCGATTTCATCTGCACTTCCTCTTTGTGGTGAGAAATGCAAACACAATGCGATCCAAATTAGCTTCAGGCTGGATCTTAACGCGCACATTATTTTAGCTAAGCCAAAGACGACGATGCACTCTAATGTCAACCGCGGCGTGTTGGAAATAAAACATATCAGAACAATACATCATTGCCTCAGATTATTTTCCAAGAAAAAATCTTAGCGAGAGAAAATGGATGGTTTGAAAGGGGAGTAAAATAAGATATTTTATAAAACAGCAAAACCCTTCATTGATTCGCCATGGTGGTGTGAGGTTTAATTTGGATCGTGCTTACAACAGACTTCTTAGATTGTTACCACATATGCTTAGTCATGCTGATGAGGTGATACCAGAGAGAATGGGGCAATCGGGCCAGTCATAGACCATCATCAGTCAAGACAATAGAAGTAATCAGTGTAGCCTCGGGGAATAGTCCTCTGCTCCCCCCAACCCTAGAGCAGGGACGTATCATAGCAGAGGTCTCGCACCACCACTTCTAGACAGTAGAGAAATATAGCCAGAGCTACCAGCAATATTTTTGTTCGCTGACGAAGCCTCTTGGATGAGCACGTCGCAAACGTCCTACACCTTCAAAGAAGTACAGATGACGGCTGAAGAAACCTTTTCATTGATAGTTGCCAGTCACATTTTTCGACTTTAGTTTTATTCTAAGCAAAAAAAAGGTTTAAAAAAAGTGTATGTGTCATGTCTTTGACAAATTTTTCCTATTTACGCCTTTGAACTGTTGCTGGAGTTTTTATTTTGTAATTAGAAACAAGAATTATCACACGTGTGCAAGCACGCACACGAACACACCTGGATACCATCAGTCCTTATCCCAATTTTTTTTGCGCTGTGCTTTGGTCCATTTCACACATTGGTCACTAAAGGGGTGGAAGCTGGGATCAGTTGGTACCCATGATGTAGCATGTATGTCAACATCTTTCACGTATGCCCAAAGAAGATTCAGAGTTGCTTGAAAATAAAAGACAGCAAGAACGCAAAAAGTTTTTGGTCTCTCGCATTCAGAAGGAAAAAAATAGGTAACAAATGTCTTGAAAAAACTACAAGCTAGATTACTCGTCATCTCATTAGAACAAGAGCAGCAGTGTTGTTGTTTACAAAGAAGTTTATTGGCCATTAAAAGGCTTTGTCTGAAATATTTGTTGCCATAGAAACCAACAGTTCAAGTTTCATGAGCATCAAAAAAAAGCAAGAAGGCTCACAAGGGACATGTCCACACAAAGGTTCATACATTTTTTGACAGCTTTTGTATTGATTAACTGAGGTGGCCCTTTACAGAATAACAGTGCAATCGTCATCTTTCCAGAAAATTCTTTTTCCAACAAACAAAAAAAAAAATGGATAAGGACCTTAATTTTTCAACATTCCTGACCACTGAAAAAGAAAATAATAAATTTACAAAATAGTTTTTTTTTTAAGAAAAACTTTTAGGAGATTGGTTTGAGGAGAAATACATTTGTACATTTTGAAATTACATTACATTGTATGAAAAAAAATGCAACTGTAGTCACATTTAAATAAAAATCTGACTTCTCATCAGTATTTTTATTTATTAAAAATAAAAACAACAAATAAACTGGTTTATTGGTTGGTTAAGTTATTGAAAGATGGAACTGGTGGATTTTTTAAAAATTATTTGTAAATATTTTAGACGTTCACAAAATCATGTGAAGTGGAAATATTTTAGTCCACTTGAGGGCGCCATCACCGTTTTGTACGGTACAGTGTGGCACAGTGGGACCTTGGCTTACGAACTTAATTTGTTCCCAGACAGTGTGTAAGGCGAAAAGTGTGTATTCAGAAAATTAATTTCCCATAGGAAACCATTAAAATGAGAATAATCCGTTCCCAGGTACCCATAAAACATAATTTTCTACGTTCTAATTTTCTAAGGTTTAAAACTACACAAAATATACCTTATTTTATGCATAATAAATGTGCTATAGTATTATGATTAAAGACATAAACTGTACAGTACAACAGTCATTTTATTTACCTTTGTGATGGTCGTTAATGGCTTAATGAGGAATAAGCGGTACGGAAAATGGATGGATGGGAATGGAGTGTCCCAGTTTCCTCAGCATGAAACACTTGATGAGGAACATAGGCTTCTTTCACCATCTTGAGGAATGATCCCTTGTAGGTGCTTTCTCTGTGATAATTGTATCTAGTTCTTCATCAATTGTGATCTGTTTAGCTGGGTTGATAAATTTTTGCATCAAGTGTACAGATGACTTGTGCGGGTTATTTGTGGAGCCTGGTTGATGGGATATTTAACCTTCCAGTCTACACTCTGCTTTTGAACTATCAAAGTTGAAATTGGTCCAAATTTCACTGTTTTTTCTAACCATTTTACTTGTTTTTCCCCTTTTCTTTTTTGTTGTTTCAAGCTCTGTCCTCTCCCTTTCATGTGTGTGTGTGGTTTTTTCTCTCTCTCTGCCTGTCTCTTTAATGTTTGATCCCCCCCCCCCCCACACTGCTGGGTTCTTGACCAATCACGTGGCTTTAACCGAAGACGCCATTTTGTTTTTTGGAGAACGACCTCACTCTCTCTCTGTCTATAACCCCATCCCCCACTGCTGCGTTCTTGACCAATCACGTGGCTTTAACCGACGACTGGGGGCGGGGAATAGAGGACAAAAAAAGTCCACTGTCATTTCCTTGTTTGGAGAACGGGCTCATTCACGAACGACACATCACTCGGTGTGTATCCCGAAACAATGTTCGTATGCCAAGGTAAAATTTTAATAAATGTAACGTTCGTAAACCGAAAAGTTCGTAAGCCAAGGGGTTTGTAAACCGGGGGAACTGGTGATGACTGAGTGCAAAGTTGGACCTACTCTGTACATGAGACTGAACAAATTGGAGCATCGAGTTAGCTTGCTGCTAAGTGGCTAACCGCAAGCATCTTTGTGTGCCGAGTAACAGTCAACAAACAAACACAACCGCTCGTGTTTACGTGCCATTTGGTCAATAATGTGAATGAAAGTGCATTGTCGTTTGCCTAAATTTATTAAGACATAAAAAAATATGAGTGATTGTGTGGACATGAGCTTGATTTGGAATTAATGGAGTGCAAAGCTTTTTTTGTTGTTGTTATTGTTGCGTTCATTATGTGGCTACGTCTCATATTCCTGACGACAAACAGTCGACGGCCGCCTCGGCTTCCTGCCTATCGGGCGTGTCCTGAGATTGGGCGTCATTGCCGTGGAGACGGGCGGCGCTGTCGGCGGCGGCGTCAGCGCAGGACATGGGCGAGAAGAGGGACGAGCAGAGCAGCTTGACCGGGCAGAAAGCTGAACCTCGAGGAATGAAGTTCACCTTGTTTTTGTCGGGACACGAGAAGAGCGGGAAGCCTTTTGATTGGCCACACCTTCAAGAAACAAAAAGCGTTGATTAAAAACTCCATCCGGTGGTTTTGGTTTCTTGTTTCGGTTGCTAACATGTACCAGAAAAACACTTAACATAAGAAAATCTTTATCCAAGATTGTTTTGGGGAGTTTTTATATTGATTGATTTTTAATTAATTCACTGCTAGACGATGTGTAAAAATGTGTCCACTCCTGTGCCAGGGGTTTTGTCATTTTCACTTAAATTGCAGGATTCACAAAATATTTATTTTTTTGGACTACATAATCATTTAATTCCTAAATTATATGGGTCTGGAGTTATCTCAGCTAGGAATGGGAGCGGCTGTCCAAAATGCAATACAATACATACATATTGGTTTATATAGCGTTTTAATAATAATAAGAAGAAGAAGAAGAATCCTTTTGATTTCTAAGCGCCTTTCAAAACTCTCAAGGACACCTTACAGTCACGGGATAAGAACTTTTTCCCCGAGATGGCGCCCGAATAGGCAGCCGTCAGGAAGTGGTGTCATGAGCCTTGCTTTTTTGTTGTTTTTGTTTTGTTTTTGTGTTTTCTTTTGTTACTTTAACAACAGATGAAGCTGTAACAAAGCGCTAACATGGACATAAGTAAATGCTGACCCCTTGTGGAAGGGGAAAAAAAAAAAAAAAAAAAAAACATTGCCAGAGGTCTGACCAGCGCTTTATCGGCACCCAAACAAGAAAAAAATTTTGGGAATGGCGCTCTATGTCACACTGTTCAATTTCTAAATAAATTCGGGAATGGCAGCGAATGAGTTAAAATAGCTGGACGCAAGAGGCAAATTAATATTATTCACAAAGTCGAGATTAAAGGACATGTTTCAGTTAATGTAGAGAAAAGCACTCAATAAATGGGATTTACGAAAATGAATTTTTCGATTAAAGTGTCAAACAAATTGGGCAGAATTTTTATTTCTCCTGTTATGCAATGATGTATTTAAGTGAAATCAAAACAGAGAAGACAGAAGTGTATTCTGTTACAAGCTCGCTATTAATGTCAACTTACATCATCTCGTCAAAGACTTTGACCCTCTCGCAGCCTTCCGGTGGCTCCCGTTTGAACATGTAACTGTTGTTCGGTTTGGGAGATGTGGCAAACTTGGGAAGTGGTGAGCCGCACGCGCCTTCTATAAACAAACAAATGCTATTAAAACCAGAAAGCACAATCGAATACGCAAAAATATTACTTTTTCTGTTTTTTTTCCTTCCCATTGTAAAATAAATCTTCACTAGAGTAGAGCAAAGGACCTTTATCCACGTCATCGGCGGAGGACGAAGGACTTCCGTCCGGGGAGTGCAGGTGTTGGGGGCTGCGGAATTGAGGGGACGGACTGGACTCTCCGCTGGAAGGGGCCTGGGTGTCCGTGTCCCGCGTCTCGCCCATGTTGCTGTAGCGGTGCACCGGGAAAGGAGCCCGACGACCGTCCGCTGCATCCGTCGCCTGATGTACGGACGAGAGAGAGAGAGAGAGAGAGAGAGAGAGAGAGAGAGAGAGCACGTTGGTTAAAACGGGGTCTGCGCTGGTTTGCGTTGAAATGTTCATAAAAAGAACATATTAAACACAGTAAAGTCTCGTTATATCGATATTCTCGGGAGTCTGAAAAAATATCGATATAACCGGACTATTGATATATCCGATCCTGCGTCATGTAAATTTTCTCCTTGCGTTCATAGAAATAGTATCGTAATAAGCAGTACTATCGATATAACCGATATCGATATAACAAGACTTTACTGTAAATAAAGTCATTGTTGATTTTCCAATTGTTAATTTTACATTCATTCTGAAAAACATTGTGCTGGTGTGAACATATTTCTTTTCACAAATCAAGTTAATTTACGAGAATTAAATCAGACTTTTCTCAGTTTAAAAAAAAGAAAAGGTCATTTGACAAGAATAAAGATATATTTTGAAAAATAATAGTAACATTTTCTATAAGTTTAAAAAAGAACGTACAGTAAAGTCTCGTTATATCGATATTCAAGGGAGTCCGAAAAAATATCGATATAAGCGGGACTATCGATATATCCGACCCTGTTTGCATGTAATTTTCTCCGTGCGTGCATAGAAATAGTATCGATATAACCGGGACTATCGATATATACGATATCGATATAACGAGACTTTACTGTAATTTAAAATGGTCAGATTAAAGGGTCTTTTTTAATCAGAAATCTTTTATTCCTAAAAAAATGTAAAGGGAAAGTCATGTTTCAAAAAAAACCTGGAATTCAACAAGAATAAACAAATCGTACAAAAATAAAGTCAGGAAATATAATCATACAATATCTGTCTATTTTCTGATCACAATATTCAGTTTTAGGACTACATAAACATTTAATACAGGGTTAGAAACCTGAGACTTCTTTCATCAGAAAAAAAATGTTAATTCCTAAATTATATGGGTCTGGAGTTATCTGAGCTTGAAATGAAGACGGCTATCCAAAATACAATACATATTGGTTTATATGGCGCTTGAACAACAGCGCTTACCCGGAAAAAAGGCAAATGCTACCCCCTTGTGGAAAGGAAAAAAACATTGCCAGAGGCCACGGCCAGCACTTTATCGGCACCCAAGCATGAAAAAACAAATGTCATATTTTCAATTCCTGAATAAATTTGTGAATGGCAGTGAATGAGTTAAAAAAACAATCACAAAAAGTCAATTGAAAGTCAAACTGTTAATGACCATATGACAAAAAAGGCGAATAACTATAAGACGTCCGCCCGCGTGGTAATAACAGTCGGACCGCTCCCGCTGGGCGTTACCTGTAAGCCGTGCTCCCAATCATGTCTGATGAAGACGTTTTCCAGCTCGTGGTTGATAGCCTCCACACTGCTCGGCACTCTGCAGATCAGGGACTTGGCGGACGAAGAACAACAAGATCCCTTCTGTTGGCAAGGAAGAAATAAAAAAAAATACGTTAATAAGAGAAAAAAAAAATACAATTGATAAGAAAATGAAGTACAACCACAAGATGAGACAGCAACTGTTTTATAAACAGAAGCGCCAATAAAGTGCTAGTTTAATTGTCGTCGCCGCAGAGCAGAAAGAAATACGTCAGCATATCTTTGAGTGCTCTTTTTGGGCACATTTCTCCCGTTGTTAAAGTCGCTGTAGTTTGGGGGAAAATGTGCAGATACAGTGATACATTGGCTTACGAACTTAATTGGTTCCCAGACAGAGTGTGTAAGACGAAAAGTGTGTATCCCAAAAATCAATTTCCCATAGGAAACCATTTCAATGAGAATTTTCCATTCCCAGGTCCCCATAAAACATAATTTTCTAATTTTCTAAGCCTTAAAACTACACAAAATAGACCTTATTTTATGTATAATAAATGTGGTATGGTATTATAATTAAAGAAATAAATTGTACTTCATAATAAAGGGGTTTTATTTACCTTTGTGATGGTGGTTGATGGCTTGATGGAATGGAGTGTCCGGTTTCATCAGCATGAAACACTTGATGAGGAACGTAGCCTTCTTTCACCATCTTGAGGAATGATCCCTTGTGGGTGCTTTCTCTGCGATCATTTTACCTAAATCCTCATCAATTGTGTTCTGTTTAGCTGGGTTGATAGCTTTTTGCATCAAGTGTGCAGATGGCTTGTGAGGGTTATTTGTGGAGCCTGATTGATGGGAATTTTAACCTTGCAGTCTTCACTCTGCCTTTGTACTATCAAAGTTGAAACAAGTCCAAATTTCTCTGTTTTCTATCCTTTTTGTCACTCTCTCACTGTCGTCTGCCTGTCTCTTTAATCTTTAAACCACCTCCCCTCACTGCTGCGTTCTTCACCAATCACGTGGCTTTAACTGAAGACTGGGGGCGGAGAATAGAGGACAAAAAAATGTTGGCCGCCATTTTCTTTTTTGGAGAACGGCTTGGCCCTCTCTCTGTCTGTCATAATATTGAATCCCCTTTTGTATGTGTTGCTATGGCTTAACTAAACAATTTGTTCCTTGGCACCAAGATGTCAAAGCAACGTTTGTTTTGTTTTGTGTTCACGCGGTTGAGCCGAACCTGTGAGGGACAAGCAGCGGCAGCTTGTTGGGCGTGTGGCGTCCCGGCCGTGGCGTCTCGTTCTTTGCTCTGTCGACTTCCTTGTTTGCTGCGCTGAAGCTGCAACCTCAGCTTGGCAATCTGCTGGAAAAAGGGGCGACATGGGACAGATTTAATCACACGGCATGTACAATTAGGAAAGTGTAAAAATAAATAATAATAATAAATAAGAAGAATTATTAACTCATTCACTGCCATTCCCAAATTTTTTGGGGAATTGAAAATGACATGGAGTGCCATTCATGAATTTGCTCTGGTTTTGTTTTTTTGCGGGGGGTGCTGATGAAGCGCTGGTCAGACCTCTGGCAATGTTTTTCACTTCCACGTTAGCGCTTTGTTACAGATTCAGCTGGTGTTAAAGCGCTTTATGAATCAATTTATTTATTGTATTGTATTTTGTACAACGGCCCCCATTTCAAGATCAGATAACTACAGGTCCATATGACTTGGGAATTAACTCTTTTTTTCTGATAAAAGAAGAGAGTCTAAAGTTTCTAACACTGCATGCAATGTTTACATAGTCCTAAAACTCAATAATCTGTGGGTCCTGCAATTTGAGTGAAAATGACAAAAACCCTGGCACTGGAGTGGACATACAGTAAAGTCTCGGTTATATCGATAGTACTGCTTATTACGATACTATTTCTATGAACGCAAGGAGAAAATTTACATGCAGCAGGATCAGATAAATCGATAGTCCGGTTATATCGATATTTTTTCCGACTCCCGAGAATATCGATATAACGAGACTTTACTGTATTTTTGCACATTGTCCGGCAGCGAATGAGTTAATTATGTTTTGTGCACAACTGTCATATATTTTGCAGCAATCAAATTGTAATAGTTTCATATTTAGATACATTTTAATGTTTTAGAAAACATTTATCTCTGAACTTTGGGGCAGCTCGGAACGGATTCGGGCATTTACAAGGAAAACGCATCTTGATTTCCAAAATTTTCCTGCAATTTGAGTGAAAATGACAAAATCCTGGGGCCCTGGAGTGGACACATGTTCGCACATTGTCTGGCAGTGAATGACTTAATGGAAGACGACTTGGGACTGGTACGCGCTCCTCTAGGGGTAAGTGATGTGAGGGTACTTAAGAAAATCCGTGCCCCCCACTCCCCTTTGGAGGCCACATGGAACCCGCTATTTGCACATGAGGACCATGATAATGTCAAAAATGAGGTCAGTTTTCCTGATCTGTTGCTATGTTATCAATCATGACCTAATTTGATGAGATCAAGCCGCCCTCCAAGAAAACACTATTGTTCACAAATCAATATGAAACTACTTGATTTTCCCATTAGTTGTTATTTATCATCATAACTTTTGACAAATAAAAGCGTGAAGGTCAAAGTCAACATCAAAGTTGGTGACTCTTTGCCCACCGGAAAAATCCATCCATATTTCTTGCTAGCATGACCTTCATTATTATTTTGGGGGGAGTGGGATTCAACGCGTCATCACACGTCACCTTTTCCCAAATCAACATTGCTTGAACTCCTCAAGACTGCATAACAACGCAAGGCGTGATGCAGCCATTTACGTCCGATGATGAACCGAACCGAGTGAAAAGGTTGATCGTGGTGGTGGGGGGGGACTTGGGGGTCTTCTGTCTCAGACGAAAACAGGATGCCCTTTATGGCCCTGAGAGACGCACTTGTACTGTGCAGACAAAAGGTGTGATCTTCACCGCTCGCCACCACAAAGACGGCTCTCTTTGCACACTCCCACACATGCGGTGGTGCGCTTTGAATGCAGCACACATTCAGGGGATTCAAGTTAAAATCTGGGAGGCCGCGATGCAGTGGCGCTTCGGAGAGAGAAAGACGTTAAATTTAGAGTTGGAACGCCTAATAGGTAAAAGCGGTCGGATTAGAAACGGAAAAGCGATGCGAGGGCTGACCAGAGCGAGCAAAGGACACATATGGAGTAAAACCCCCGAAAAAAATGACAAAAACATGTGTTGCGGCAGCTGCCAGTTTCATTGTGGGAGTGACTTTGAGAGAGAAAGTATGGGAGTGAAAGAGAGCGAGAGAGAAATAGAAAGAAAAAGAGAGAGAGAGAGAGAGAGAGAGAGAGAGAGAGAGAGAGAGAGAGAGAGAGAGAGAGAGAGAGAGAGAGAGAGAGAGAGAGAGAAAAAGAGAGAAACAGAGAAAAAGTGAGAGAGAGAAAGAGAGAGAGAGGGAAAGATAGAAATAGAGAGAGAGAAATGGAGAAAGAGAGATAAACAGAGAAAGAGAGAGAGAGGGAGAGAAATAGAGAATGAGAGAAAGAGAGAGAAAGAAAGAGAGAGAGAGAGAGAAAGAGAGAAAAGCAAATGTGAAATTTTAGGAAACGGTGCAGGAGTAAAAGTGACTAGAAAAAAATGTGAGAGTTCCTGAGAGCGCGGGAGTGAGTGGATGAGTCAATTAGTGTGAGAGTGTCAATGTGAGTGAGCGTTATCGGTGAGTGTGGAAGTTAGCGAGAGAGCTTTTGGTTAAATGTGAGAGTATATGATGTGTGCGACAGTAAGTGTATGCATGAGAGGAATTGCAAAGTGAGCGTGAGACAATGATTTAAGAACATGTGAGAGAGGAAAGGAATTAGCATGTGTTTGAGCGTCAGAGAGTGAATGAGAGCATGTTAGTGAGCGTGTGGCACAATGAGTGCCAGGGTGAAAGAAAAATGTGAGTGAGAGAGAGGATTTGCTACGACACAGGTGTCAAAATCAAGGCGCGGGGGCCAAATCTAGCACACCACCTCATTTTATTCAGCCCGCAAAAGCAAATCAAAATCGTGAAATTCCATCACGCTTGCTAAAGTCTGAACCAAAATTTCAAATTGTCCCATGTAAACCACAAAAAGTCTATTTTTACTTCAAATTTGAAAAATGTTTTTTTTTTTTGAGCGGTCGATATGTGATATGTGGAGGGGATTACATTTTCTAATGGCTTCCCCAAATTCATAACGGCCCCCTCGAGAGGAAACCGTAGATACAATGTGGCCCGCAGGAAAAATGGCGTTGACACCCTTGCTCTACAAGAATGTGAGCGAGTGTCAGTAAGGAGCTGTACGTGCAAGTGAGTGAAAAGTTATGAGTGAGTGAGAGTGTGATAGAAAATGTTGCATTGTGAGAGAATAATCTGAGAATCTTTTTTGGCGTGAGAGTGGCGGCGACAGTGACAAATATGGTGTGAAGTTGAAAGAGTTCACAGTGTGTAGGAAAGGATTGAGCGTGAAGTTGAGGGAGCGAGTGCATGCAAGCATCTACCTCCTTGAGGTGGTCTGCGCTTCCCCAGGACGCGGACCTCTGGTGAGGACTCCCTTGGTCCGCCCCGTCATCCATCCACATGCCTGGAGTCTGAAAAGTGCACAAGTACATTTTCTTTAGACGTCCATCCAATCATTTTTCTCCCTCTTTGACTATTTCATTATAAAACAATGATAACAACATACAACAATAATATTACAACACTTTCAGGTAGGAGAAATGATTGACAAGCCTAGACTTAATCGTAAAAAAAATGTATATTTTTGGCATCGCAATGGCTGGTCAATACGGCCCAACATCAAATCTCCAAAATGTGTCCACTCCAGTGCCAGGGTTTTAGTCGTTTACACTCAAATGGCAGGACCCTCAGAAGAGTGAGTTTTAGGACTACATAAACATTCAATACAGTGTTAGAAACCCCAGACTCTCATTTCATCAGAGAAGAGTTAATTCCTCAATTATATTGTTCTAAAGTTATCTGAGCTTGAAATGGTGAAAAGATGCTTTAATCCTCTCCTCTTTCATCTGGAACTGCTTCATGTAATAAAGAGGGTACAGAAAGTGCTTCAGGAATGACTGTCTTTGTGTTGTCATATTGTCTTTGTGATGTCATATTTGTGATTTAGTTTTTTTTTTGTTCTTTTGACTTCAAGACGGCGCCGCGAGAGTGGCTGCCTTTCTAGTAGCTCATGTATTTTGTTTTTCTACTTTCATTCCTTTCATCACTTTGCTGCTGTGAAATGTAAATTTCTCCACTGCGAGACGTATAAAGGCAAATCCAATCCAATGAGGGCAGCTGTCCAAAATACAATGGAATACATATTGGTTTCTATAGAGCTCTAACAACAGTTGAAGCTGTAACAAAGCGCTAACATGGATAAAAGACAACTGTTGCAGAGTAAATTTGGGAATGTCAGCGAATGAGTTAAAAAAAAGTTCAAGCCACAATTGATGACTTTGGTGGAAAGGAATCTTCTCAACTTGCCCAAAAATGTTGACAAAGTACTACTTTTATCAATGAAGCTCCTTGACGGAGGTCAACATAGTTCCTCTGTACCAAAATATCACAAGATGCAAACAGCGCAACAAAAGCCAAAATGAACCATGTCAACTTGACTTCATTGAAATACCGTTTTTTCTTTTAAATCGAAATGCTAACTATTGAATTCAAGTTTATAGTTTTGGAGAATAAACTAATTCTATAATGGAATTACAATAATTAGAATATGTACCCAGTACAACCACATGGTTGGGTTGGATTGGATTGGATTTGCCTTTAATAGTCTCGCAGTGGAGAAATTTACATTTCACAGCATTTGTATTGTACATTAACTCATTCACTGCCATTCCCGAAATTATTCGGGAATTGAAAAGTGCGACGTGGAGCGCCATTCCTGAATGTATTTGGGTTTGTGCTTTTTCTTGCGAGGAGTGCCAATAAAGCGTTGGCCAGACTTCTGGCAATGTTTTTTCCCTTCCATGAGGGGGCAGCATTTGCCTTCTGTACAGCGGCCCCCATTTCAAGCTTAGATAACTCCAGACCCATATAATTTAAGAATTAACTTTTTTTATGAACGAAGAGAGTCTAAGGTTTTCTAACGCTGTATTGAATGTTTATGTAGTCCTAAAACTCGATATTCTGTGGGTCCTGGAATTTGAGTGAAAATGACAAAAACCCTGGCACTGGAGTGGACCACATTTTTGTACATCGTCTGGCAGTGAATGAGTTAAACAGTTTTATTGTCGACTAAGACTTTTTAATTGCTTTGTTTGTATTGTTGTATTGTATTGTTTTGTTTGTATAACTGTGTGCTCCTTTGGCCTGCAGAAGCAAGCATGTAGGTAAAAAACTTTCCGCGACCGATCCCACACACAGAGGCGACATCCTCAAGAATCCAAAGCAGGAAATCAGCACCGCCACCATCGCTTTCCATGGAATTCCGATTGTTTGGATTGCACGCCAGGACATGCATGCCTCTGAGGATGGTTAAAGGAAGAGGCCGAAATTGTTTGCCGCTCATGTCTGAAAATCAGTAAGCGTAGCCGCCATAAAATACGGGTCAAAAAACAAGGTTGGTTTGGTTTGTGTGCGGGAGGTCTTTCAAACCACATCCAGAATAGGTGTACATGTTCAATGTAAACTAAAACGGGATTGTTACAGGATGGACTCCTTTGGTACGGAATACATTTGACAATGTTCTCTTTTTGGGGATTCAATGAGATAAGAAGAAAGAAAAAAGATCCAGTTGTAATTTAAAACAGGTGTGAATGTAGTTTACGTTAGAACTGGACTTGATTTACATTAAATGTGAACATGTATTAAACCAGGTCTGAATGTTTTTCCCCTTAAATACAGTATGAATGAGTTCTGGGTTTCAAATTTCTGTATTGATGACCTCATTATGGGTTTCATCACCAACTTTCGGTCTGACATGTGCGACTCTGGAGTCTGAACTCTGTAAGAATGTTTCACATTGGATAAGAATATGTGTGACACCTGTTTGAATGAGTTTTGGCCAGGTGTGAATTCACAAATTATAATCATGAGGTGTGCAAAACCAGGTGTGACTTGTTTTCCAATATATAACCAGTGTATATAAACATATTGTATGGAACCGGATGTAAACATGTGCTATTATCAGATGTAAAGTGGTTTAATTCCAGGTGTGAATGTGTTTAGTAGACAATGATATTTTATTTTAGATTTTTGTTTTAATTCGGTGTCAACATGCCTCAGTGTTATGTACCCATTCACTGCCATTCACAAATTTATTCGGGAATTGAAAATATGACGTAGAGCGTCATTCCCGAATTTGTTTGGGTTTTGTTTTTTCATGCTGGGGAACCGATAAAGCGCTGGCCATGGCCACAGGTAATGATTTTTTCTTTCACACAAGAGGCCAGCATTTTTCTTTTTTTCCATGTTAGCACTTTGTTCCAGCTTCAGCTGTTGTTAAAGGACAACCGACGTCTCCGGACAAGTTGTGTCCATAATTTGTAAAATGGCTTCAAGTGACTTCTACTGAGCGTATTTTGAAAAGATTCCACAGCATATAGCAATATTTTACGTTTTAAGACTCGCACTGAATTTTCAGGAAGCCTTGTTTTTGAGTTGGTGACAAGTCCGTACATGACATCACTAAAGGAACGCCCCCTGCCCGAAAAAAAAGACACATTGTAGCAGTCCTTCCATCACGTCAATGTATTTTGCTGTATTGTTTGGTCTGAAAACCTTGTGTTGCACCCAAAGGCCGCCAGAAGAGGGTGTCCAAACTCCATATAAGGAATTTATCAGCCTGTGGAAACGGAGGTGGCCACAGGAGGTCGCCATTTTGTGCCTCTTTTCTGGTGATCGTTTCTCCCCAATGTTGCCTCAAAATGGCATGGAATAAATTCTTTAATCGATTGCAAAAATGTATGCTTTCCTCTTCAGAACTATTTGAATCATATTCATAACTGGAGGTGTAACAAGAGAGCATATTCTCCGAATCTGAAGCCATTGTTTTGATTCTCAAGCAATGCAAGATGTCTTGGCATGACGTCACAATCTGAGGGCGGAACTTTCTGAAAATGCCCAATTCGCAGCTCAATTTTTTGCAGATTTTGAACACTTTAAGTCATTTTTATTGGTGTTTTGCATTTGAATAAAAATATCATACTGCGTGTTTTGGGTATTTTAGATGCTATAAAACGTTTTTCTGATGTCAGTTAAGAAACAAAAAAATGACGTCGGTTGTCCTTTAAAGCGCTATATAAACCAATGTATTGTATTGCATTTTACACGGCCGCCCTCATTTCAAGCTCACACAAATCCAGACCCATGTAATTTAGGAATTAACTATTAATCTAAGGTTTGACACGCTGCATTGGATGTTTATGTAGTCCTAAAACTCAATATTCTGTGGGTCCTGGAATCCAAGTGACAATGACAAAAACCCTGGCACTTGAGTGGACACATTTTTGCACATCTGGCAGTGAATAAGTTAACATGGGGTACAAATGCATATAAAGTGGTGCAAGCATATTTAACATGATGAGGTGTGAAATGTTTTCACAGCATGTGAGAATGTTGTGGATTGCGTGAAGATATTTTATATTGGGCGTGAATACGCATCACGGCGTGCTAACAGGTTTTAATCTCCAGCACGTCATTAGGTATGAATGTAGTCGGGAGTATTTTCTTTATAGTATGTGCGACTGTGTTTCACACCAGCTGTTACATAATAGGTCGAAATATACGGTACAGCCCCCCAACCCCAAAGTACATGGCTGGACAAAAAACTCCACACATCTTTGCCTTCATATTTGAGGAATATGCTGGGAGATTGTTTTGTGATTCCACTTGTGCAGTGAGACCTCAACTCACGAACTTAATTGATTCCCAGACAGTGTGTAAGGCGAAAAGTGTGTATCTAAAAAAAATTCCCATAGGAAACCATTAAAATGGGAATAATCCCTTCCCCGGTTTCCATAAAATATATTTTTCAACTAAATAAGCCTTAAAACTGCACACAACCCACCTTATCCTATGTATAATAAATGTGTTATTGTATTATAATGAAAAAAATACACTGCACTATAAAATAAAGTCACTATTTACATTTGTGATGGTCATTGATGGCTCTTAATTGATACCTGTTGCTTTCTGACTTGTAAGAACTTACGAAACTGAGGCATCACATTATCATTCATCATGTTGATGATTCTTATAGCCCTTTCTGAATAGAACTGTTCAATAAAAGCCTGCACATCAACTGTTGAATGGCCTGCTTCTGCTTGTCCTCTTGAAGGCAAATCAAATTCTTTGTGTTGATGACCTCATTATGGTCAGCAACAAGCTCCTCGATGTCATCTGCATTCACAGAGATTTTATGACAACAAAAGACGCGAGTTCGATGATTCCACGGACGCGGAGTAAAACGCGACAAAAGAAGGCGGGAGGGGCGAATAAAATGGCACACTCGCGTCTAACAATAACCTCGTGCAAAGCAAACTTTTGGAGCACAAGACATAGCGATGCACTTTTGTCGTAATCATGTCACTGGTGAGGTGACAGTGACTCGTTGAAATGAAATGAAATTGAAGTGTCGCGAGCGGCAGCCACGCCCGAGCTGCCAACTCACACGTGACAATTTAGCGTGACTATTGACACGCTGTTCCGGTGTGTGTGAAAACACTAGCTCTGATTGGCTTACCACGACACTTGACTCTACCCTTTAGCCAATCACAATCACTTCTATTGTATCTTGACAGGGGGGTGCGTTCAAGTGTTTGTGGCAAGTGTTTGTCACCGCTCATTCAGTGAGACAATGCTTTCCAAACAGCCTATAGTCATAAGAAGTCGTGCGCTATTCTCGAACCTGAACGCACCCCAAGTCTTGGATGACAAATAAACAGAGCATAGTAGACGTGTACGGCTGGTAGTTTCTTCAATTTATTCATAGTAACACACCACATTTGAACTGAGGCTGAACACAAGCCTGTGGTGTTTATTTTGCAGTCCCATAATAGTAAAACTATCAGCAAAAAGCTCCAAGTAGGCGATCGACGTGTGCATTCAATGAGAAAGGGGTATGGAAAGTAGCGCCGGCTGGAGCGCGGTGCGGTCCTGTGCTTCCGCTGAAGATCACTTTCGCCAGATCCGAAGGTCGTGTGCTTGATGGACCGGCCGTGGTGGGTGTGTATTATGAAAATAGTGCTTATTATAAGGCGTTCGTAAGTTGAGGTCTCACTGTATCTTTTCAACCTGAGATTTCCTCAACAATGTTTAGTAGTGGAGCGTACAGTAGATGTCCAATCATGGCAGGGGTGCGATGTTTTAATTCGGTGGGTGGGGGTTTGGGTAGGGGAGGGCTAAACTGTTTGATGAGTCAGCTTTTGTTCGGCGGTTCCTTATATTCATAAAGACGTTGTGTGCTAGGCTATTAGCATGTCTATGGGCCCTCTGTCGCACAAAGGGAAGGCGTTCCACGGAGCCACGAGGGCCAGGTGGCGAGCAGGGGGATTTGTCTTCACCCGGCGGGACAGGTGCAAAGCATCAGCATAGTTCAGAAAAAGGAAATAAAATCACCAAGGTTCTTTTGTGCATGGTTAGCATGAAGTGGTCTTTGACCAATCGTTGAAAGGAAGTTTTTATATATTTACTCAAGGATCGTCGAGAGGATTGCTCTTTGCTTCGTCGCAACTTCACATTTCAGCAGCAAATGTGAAGCTTTATTCGGTTCAGTTAAAAATACCGAACACTTACGAGTTGGCAACAACATTTTTGTTGTTGTTAGTTCATACGATAACGGATGTAGAGGGCATGCATTCCAACCAGTTCACACCCGATATTGCGCGATAACTGAAGCATCATAATAAACCTTTCACAAGCATTGTATAAAGCCATGATACATCCTGTTCACATTAAGACAAAAACTACACACCTAGTGCAAGGCATGAAACCTGCTCACTCCTGTTAAGAACATTCACACAACGCAAAACATGTTTCTACCCACCCCCTCCCACACCTCAAAAAAAATTCAGTGTAGTGTGAGTTCATCCTGGATTAAAACAGTTTCACACATAGTAACCATAGTAACCATAGTAACGTTTTTGTATCTCTCTGTGTCTTTGTGTTGTCATGTTATTTGTTACTTGTTTTTTTTTTTGTTCTTTTGACTTCAAGACGGCGCCGCGAGAGTGGCTGCCTTTCCAGCAGCTCCTGTGTTTTGCTTTTCTACTTTCATTTCTTTCATAACTTTGCTGCTGTGAAATGTAAATTTCTCCACTGCGAGACTAATAAAGGCAAATCCAATCCAATAATAACATGTTCACATCTGGTATAAAATACATCCATGCAATGTAAATTCATACAATATAAAACATCGATGAAAAGGTTTCTTCAGCCGTCATCTGTAAGAAGAAACCTTTTCATCGATGGACCACGCCTGTACGACTGAGAGCTTACACAGACACAATATAAAACACTTAAATGTTTGCTTTTAAAGTCATTTATCAGATTTGTAGGGCTTTTGTATATCTGCGTATCTCAGGCTCAAATTTGATATCACATGTCAAAACCACGAAAAAAATTGCCAATGTACGGAATGGAGGACGGTTTCCTACCTCACATAAAAGAGGCTCGCAAAACACATTCAGACAGCAAAAAGTGTCATGCCTGATTAGATGCCCATTCAGACTTAACATAAAACATGTTCACACTTGACATAAAAACATGCGGGTCTAAAACAGTCACACCAGATAAGACATTGACATGTGACAATTATGTTCAAAACCCATCGAGTATATTGACAGCTAAATTCACTCCTGATAGACACATTCACACCTGACACGAACCCGGCTGCCCCCCCCCCTTCCTTTTTTGACTGGTTTCATGTACCTGAGTAGACTTGTCTTTCATACAGTAGGGGTAAGGCCCGTGGACATCTCGGGGCCACTGTCCGGTGAGGTATGGGGCAGTGATGGCATCCAGGGAAGATGTCCGTCGGATGGCGTTGGAGCTACGCATCTGCAACTTGGACCTTTCTGTGAGAAACACAGACAATGTACGGTATTTTGTGGTGTATAGGGCGCACCCAAAAACATTGATTTTCTTGAAAATATGATCCTGCGCCTACATGTGAAATAATAATACAGTAAAGTCTCGTTATATCGATATTCAAGGGAGTCCGAAAAAATATCGATATAACCGGGACTATCGATACATCCGACTCTGTTTGCATGTAATTTTCTCTGTGCGTGCATAGAAATAGTATCGATATAACTGGGACTATCGATATATCCGATATCGATATAACGAGACTTTACTGTACTAATATCACAGTGCGGAGATACCGGGTTCAAATCCCGCTCCAGCCTTCCCTGTGTGGAGTTTGCATGTTCTCTCTCCTTGGACCAGTGTGGGTTTTCTCTGGGTACTCTGGTTTCCTCCCCCCATTCCAAAAACATGCATGACAGTCTGATTGAACACTCCAAATTGTCCCTAGGTGTGAGTGCGATGGTTGTTTGTCTGTATGTGCCCTAGGATTGGCCGCCAACCAGTTCAGGGTGTCCCCCAGCTGAGAGTGGCTCTGTATCCATGTCTCTTCTTGCCCACATTCCAGGGTTTCACAGAACCTGAAGTGCTCAATTTCACGTGAGAAACAGCACATCAAAGCTAGCTTGCAAAATGCCTCGTAACCTCAGAACGTCACAGGTTGCAGGGCTCTGACGTCAAGACGGAAGGGACTAGGTTCATGGAACAATTTTCAATTATACTTCCATAGTCATTTTCTGCAAGAACATCCACAAACGTACAAGCGAGAGAGAGCAAAGTTTTGAATTTGGCGTTGCATCAAAACGACAAAGTTCACTGCGGACTAAAATCCCGGTTATGTAATGACGCTCCTACAAAGAAAACAAGCAAGCTAAATCAGTTCCACAATGACATGCCCGCTGCATCTGAGCTCATAAACACAAAGGGCATTAACACTGCATGCACACATGGACGGACGTAAACCCCAGCAATCAAAAGTGCATTAGAGTTGCAACGGTCAGGGTTACACTGAGAATCTTTCGGTTCTTATATTTTGGTATTTTAAATTTGGAATGTAAAATAGTATTCTCCATTAATTTTCGTTGTATTTGTTTTTAAGTCATTCACTGCCAGACGTGCCAAAATGTGTCCCTCCAGTGCCAGGGTTTTTTGTCATTTTTACTCAAATTCCAGGACCCACGGGATATTGAGTTTTAGGACTACAAAAACATTCAATGCAGCATAAGAAACATTACACTCTACACAGTACTTTCATCAGAAAAGAAGAGTTAATTCCTAAGTTCTATGGGGGTGGGTGTACAAAATACAACACAAAGCATTCATATTGATTTTTATAGCGCCCTAACAACAGCTGAAGCTGTAACAACATGGATAAAATGCCGCCCTTTCATGGAAGGGAAAAAACATTGCCAGAGGTATGACCAGCGCTTTATCGGCACCACCCGCAAGAAAAACCAAAACCCGAACAAATTTAGGAATGGCACTCCACGTCAAATTTTCAATTCCCACATAAATTTGGGAATGGCAGTGAATTAGTTAATATTACCATTTTTATACTTTTTTTACACATTGTATAATATTTTGTATAGTTCTCAATTCTCTGCCATGCACACCCCATTTTATATGGTAAATGCATGTTTTGGTAGGATTCTTCAAATATTTCTTTTTTTCATCACATTTTTGCCGATATTTTGGTATTTTTGATTAAATATCTTCCTAATATTTGTCTACTCTGGCACTACGTTTATCTTCTTAGATTTCTTCATTTTTTTCCATCTAATATTCAAATGTTGACTTTTAAGTATTTTCCAATAGCTTGTCGTAATAGTTGGATATTTATTTGTAATATTTGTGTATTATAGGTGATTTTTTTACTTTTTTGCCCCTCCCCACGATAGTTACACATGACTGCCTGGGCTCTTAGCTTCAAAGTTTTGCTTTAATTTGCTTATTGCAACAAGCGCAACTTTGAATAAAATATTTCATTAGTTTTGTTAAATAAATATAGTTATGACATGATACATGTGTAATAAATGTAGTCTATTTTTATTGTTTTTTCCACTCTGTCGTCTAATAGTTTGGCATATATCACTATAACGTTCATCATATCGAGCACAAATACAAAGCGCATAAATACTGCATGTGCGCAAATACATAAGCAACAAAATGTGCATTAGGGTTGTCGGGTAGGAACTCCGGTACAGTCCGAGGCCCTTTCAAGAGCTGCGGATGGTGAGCATTAGAGATTGGATTGGATTTTTGCCTTTATTAGTCTCACAGTGGAGAAATTTACATTTCACAGCAGCTAAGTGATGAAAGGAATGAAAGTAGAAAAAAATAAATACATGAGCTGATGGAAAGGCAGCCACTCTCGCGGCGCCATCTTGAAGATGCAGATGCTGTACATTCTGTCCGTGCTTTACACACACATACACAAATGTATATGCAAAGACACGCACTCGGAACACGCGGCGCCCCTCTCTCTGTCCCCTACACACAAGCAGCCATTGTTGGTAGAACATACGTGCCCGTCCAGCCAAAGGTATGGCCTAAGTAAGCTCACTGGGCTACAGTACAATTCCACGGACAAAGACGGCGGGCTACATTTCCATCAATATTGATACAGGGTTGGCCAGGCCTCTCGGAGCAGGGGATTGTGGTTATTTTCCATCGTCTCCGCACTTGCCAGACCTGAATTATCTCCCCCAGTGAGCCTGGCCAAGTCGATCAAAGCATCACGATTTTTGGAGGATGAAGAGTGATTATTTTCAGGCTGGAGATGTAATAAAAACTTTGCCTTTAGTGGACATAGGGAATGAATCTCGCCCGGGTTTTCAGGGCGAAGCGAGTAGTTTATGAAGCGGAGCAAAAGGTGAAAACAAATGTGGTGCCAACCAGCAAAAGCATGTGAGGTATCGGGGGGGTTCTTGCAGACCCGTGGGAAAATGTGCATACATGCAATTGGTTGGTGTCCTGAGATACGACTACTTTGTTCTGTGACAACACTCAAAACACTTGTGTCTCAAGCCATTAATCCATTCGGGCTTCTAAAAACAAACCATGATTTCATGTTTTTTGATAAGAAAAATTGAATCCTTCGATCATATTTTCCAGTGTATAAGGCGCAACCCAAAGCCTTGATTTTCTTCAAGATGACCCTGCGCCTTATATGCAGATGTGCCTTATATGTGAAGTAATATTGGTGCCACAACAGGAATACATAAATGTTTGGAAAACATATTTTTATATTATATTTGGAAAACCTTTTCCATTCATTGGAGGTGCACCTTACAGTACAGTGCGTCTTTTATATGGAAAACGTTTGAAAATACACCATTCATTGGGTGTTATACTGTGGTGTGCCTTATACACCGTACAATATGGTACTCAATGAAAACATAGTCATGCCAGATTAATAAAAGGAAATAATCAAATTGCTTTGCCTTGCTTCATTTGAATGGATATTGTGCGGTTCCTTCTGGGGTGGAGTACATTACATAGAGAGACACACAAAGTATGGTATGGCTTCGTGGCCTTTCATTTCATTTCTTTGAGGACTTGAGACGAATATTCGGGCCCATCGGCACAATCTCTGAGCAAATTTATCATTTAGGTCAGGGTACTGTTGTATGTTTTGCATCTTTCTAATGCTTGGTCTAATTTCTAATATTTTTAGATGCTTTGTGTCTTGCTACAAAGTTCTGAGAATTTCTAAATAAATAATACTCGTTTGGGCTTGCAGCGAGGTCAGTTTTAACACTTACTAAATCTAAAAACATCTCAACATGTAAAAACAAATACAAAGGGGGGAGTTTGTTGTTAATGTTGGCTTTGAAGATCAGAGAAGGCTTCAGCATGTGTCCCTCAGTTGGTCAGGAAACACCCTGCTAGCTTTGTTAGCATTGTTAGCATCACTGCACAAGTTCAACTCTAACAAAACAAGCAGGCGGGGATGAGTCACTGCAAGAAAAAAAACCAAAGGTGTGCCAATGACGCCGTTAAAAAAATAATAAAACGAAATAAAAATTGCCCAGTTGTTTTAGCAGATCGATCATTTGGACGCTGCTTTGCACATTCGGTCCGACTCGGCAGTTTTGACCCGGGACACAATGAAACAGGAGCCTTTCAGCACAGCTGCCACATTTGTTGACGCTCTTTGTTAGAGGGGGGAAAAAGTTTGTCAGGCAAGTGATGTCATGCCGGCGACATGCGGAATATGACACTTATTCCCTATTTACACTAAATGATGCAAAAATCTCCTCCTCAGTTTGACATTGTTCAAAACAGTACTGCTTTTGTTGCATGGGCCAAAAAACAAAATGCACATTTTAGGAGATGGAGGCTACAACTGAGCAGCCAGCTAATCTAATGGTAACATGCATGTGTGGAGGGCATTATCAGTCCCTGGGGGTGTGTTTTGACAGTAAGGTGGCACTGATATGCCACGGCGGCCGGGAGGTGAGAGGTCGCCACTCTCTGAAACCAAGGTATGCTTGGCATGCGGTCGGGCCGGGGAAATGGATGCCCTGTTGTGGAAGAAGAAGACAAGTGGGCTTTCTCATTTCCCGACACGTACGCTACACTGATCAAGGTAGGCAGTCATCCCGGTCAAGGGAATGCAGTGGTATGCGTTAATATTCTTTGATGAGAAGGCTTTGAGAGGCCTGACTGAATATACCATGCTCATAAGGAGATTTGAACCCCAATCTCTTGACTATGAGGCAGCCGTGTTAATTCAGCTATGTGAACCACTACCCTGCCAAAAGCCATAACACATGTGTCCAACAGATGAATGCACAGATAGTGATATCTCTACAACAAATCCTGTTATGGGGAAGGAAAAAAGTAAAATCAGTTGGGCTTGAATCAGCTGTGTGAACCACTATACTGGAGAGAACTTTACAAAGGTGTCTGATAAGATTAATTAATCACCATACACAAATCCTGCATGGGTGCCACAGACATTGCAAAGCTATGGTTACTTCTCTTACAACCTGCGGTAGAAACATAAGCCAAACTAGTGGGAATTGGGCCAATTACGTGAACCACTACACTGCCAACAACTAAACGCAAATGTCTCACAAATTCATTGGGTGAGATGCAAAACAGTGTCCTACTTTGAACACTAATCCACTTAAAAACATGTTGGGAAATAGTCAAGCCAAAACTGGGTGCACTTGAGGCTAGGTGGACTACTACACAGTCAAAAATCTTATGAGGAAGTTCCTGGATTCACTTATTGCCACATAACAACGATTTGGGTTTATGTCAGTATTACGCCTCCAAATCCTGCAATGAAAACAAGCCACTTTCAACATTGAGAGATGAAGTCAGCAATGTGAACCAGTACTCTACTCAAAGCCCAATATACCTTAATACTCTGTGTCTAATACGCACCAGAAAAATCAACCTTAAGAAGTATCTTCACGACCTTACGCCGCACCACATCAAAAGGCACACTGTGATAGTTATGGTTGCCATATATGTATTCAAACCAAACAAAAGACGCGTTGCATTACTGGATGCGGGCATGATAAAGTTAATAATAGCTTATAAAATATGGTCGCATGCTGGTAGCCTATGTTTAAAAAAAACTCAATTTTGCAATGCATGCACGCTACAGTACTTTTTTTTAAAGATAACGTAGATTTTACTGTGCCTGCATCCAATAATGAAGTATGTCTTGTCTACGTGTTACATCCAGAAATAGCCCCCATAACTGACAAGAGCGCCTATTAATACGCCATATACGCTACCTTACAGATTCTCGCATGTCAGAAAGTGTCAAGGTATTACGATTAGCGTTGCATATCCATCTTTAATGATTTCCAAATATTCCCCAAAATGTTGATTAAACTACCAAATGTTCCAATTATGGGGTTGAGAGGAAACTGGACTATCCAGAGAAAACCCTTAGGCACAGGGAGAACATACAAATTCCACACAGGAAGGATGAAGCCGGAATCGAACCATGCCACCCTGTTCTGTGAGGCAGGGGTGAGAACCAGTGGCCCTGAATATGCAATACTTGATCTTTATGGAGTAGTCGACAATCTGGTCAAAATCAAGATAGAATAAATGCCATTTTCAGCATAATGTGGTTCGTCGGGCTGGGTGACAGAGCTCTGAAATGTCTCACAATAAAAGTATTTCATGGCGGTCAATCTTCACATTTGTTTTTTTTTAACCTATTAAAACAATAGTGTTCATTGTATTGTATTTTAATTTGCAGTAAGCACACATCCTCACAAGGGAAGCCAGTTTATTCAAAATGCTTATTTGCATTAGATGCTAACCTAAAGCAGTATGCAGGTGATTATTTTTATTATTATTCATTCATTCGATGTTTATACAAAAGTGTGGTAAACTAATACTTACTCTCGTTATGCATGCAGTAAGTAGCATTGAGCAATTCTTTTAGGAATATTTATCTTTTCAATATTGGCATAAATAGCCTTATCATATTTTAGTTGTGTGGTTTTGACTTGAGAGCGATGTGATCATGTGATTATTCATCACACTTTTCTGGTTTATGTTGATTGGTACAACTCCAACTTTCCCCAACAATGTTGGTTCCATTTCCCCGATTTGTCTTTTGAGTTTTGGGGGTTATGATGACAGTCTTGCCTTTGGTGATGATGGCTTAAATTCCGAATTTTGAACTTTTAGTTCTCTGACGAAGCCTCTTGGATAGGAGGTGAAACGTCCGAAACCTTCAAATTTGTACAGATGACGGCTGAAGAAACCTTCTCATCTTTGAACTCCAAAGTTATCCATTGCATAGTTATTACCTGTCGAGTTCTGAGTTTTCACAAAGTTTCTGTACAACTGTGTGTGTGTGTGTGTGTGTGTGTGTGTGTGTGTGTGTGTGTGTGTGTGTGTGTGTGTGTGTGTGTGTGTGTGTGTGTGTGTGTGTGTGTGTGCGTGCGTGCGTGCGGGCGTGCGTGCGGGCGTGCGTGCGTGCGTGCGTGCGTGTGTGTGTGTGTGTGTGTGTGTGTGTGTGTACGCGCGCGCGCGTGCGTGCGTGTGTGTAAAAATGAAGTTACAACGTGGCGTGACATACTTTTAGCGTCTGTGTTGTTTACCTCTGGAAACGGGCGAGTCCGGGGAGCAGGAGGCGTCCTTGTTTTCGGACGATAGTCCCTGCTTACTTCCTGGGAGGAGGAGAGTCGGGCTAGAAGGGGGGCTGGAGCCTCGGCTACCCACGGCGGCCCCGCCGTGGAGGCTCGGCGGCGGCCGCGTTGGGCTGCCCTGTCCGCCGCTCAGCAGCTGGTAGGGCACGGTGGCGCGTAGCGGGTGCAGGCGACATCCGCCGTTTCCGAAAGAGCCCGGGGAGCCCGCATTGCTGCGCCTCACACGCGGCTGTTGAAGCGAGTTGCCGGGGACTGACATCCTTCCTCAAAAGTCCGACTTTAAATGGCAAAAAACGGAGAGAAAAGTGAGGGCATCAGCAGCAGCTGCTGCTGAAGTGGAGGAAAAGTTAGCACAACACGTTAGCTTCCTCTTTGTGTGTGTGTGCGTGCGCGTGTATATGTGAGTAGCGTGAGCGCGCGCGCACTCGACTCTGACGCTCGAAGAAAACAATAATGAAAAGATGTGTGTTGATGGAAAACTTACCTTTAAGTTACGTACACATGCAAACTCGCACCTTAATCATAACAGAAGTAGCTTAAAGTAAAAACGATAACTTATTTAAAAGATGAGCTATAGCCACTAAAGATACGTACTAGCCATCTCGACCATTCCACTAAATGACTTGCCTTGGCAAGACCACTCGCTGACGACGACTGGGGGCGAGATCAAGTGGCCGTTTCCCGGCTTGTGAATGGCCAGCAGCGATGTACAGTAAAGCCTTCGGTTGGTCAGAGATTATTTATTGACGGCGTTTGTAACCAATGGGGCCACAAGCAGGGCTCGACTGAGTCGTAACTTGCATTATATCGAGCTGCTCTTGACGGCGACGATGAAAAATTGTTATCATTCATATTTTCCCATCCGAATTTCTGGTGATCGTAAAGATGTTTGCTAAACACTGAAAGACAATTGTAAAATTTCAGCCGAATTGGTCACAATTGACCCAGGAATGGAACAAAATACACATTTTTGAGGTCAACTATTGCATTTTAATTTTACTTATGGTAATCTGCAGTTTTTAGGCCTAATATTGCACTTGAAACAAAATATTGAGGCGCGAACCATAGCATCTCTGTGGCAAAACACGTTTTGTGGTCAACTGCTGCATTTTGGTGCGCACTTATTGCATTTCCTTTGGAAACTAGCACTTCTCAGGCCAAATATATCACTCTTGTGACGAAATATGAGGTAAATATAACATGTCACTGCCAAGATAGTCCCAACCTCAAAGTTACTGCCACAAAATATGTTTTAGCGTTTTGTCGAAACTATGAACAAAATATATATCTTTTTGCCAAAATATGGCCTTTAATGAGGCCTTTAATTTGTTTTGCTTTTGCGATTAAAACATGGCATTTTAAAGTCAAATTGTTGCACTTTTATTGTTTTTTTTCACTACTTTCCTCGTCAAATGTAATTTTGGGACACCAAAACTGTTCTTCTCTATCAAAATATAACCCTTTGAGGTCATATATTACTTACTGGTGCTCACCATTTGAATTTGTACACCTTCCAGACCGACGAAAGAGTTTTATTAAACAAAATACTGTGCTGGCAAAAACAATTTCACTTTTGTGTCAAAATACAAAGATTTACGGTCTGTTACTGTATTTTGAGGGCACTAAATTATTTAAGGGGAAAACATTGCATCTATTCTACATAACAGTGAAACTAGTTTTAACTACAGTAAAGTCTCGTTATATCGATATTCTCGGGAGTCGGAAAAAATATCAATATAACCAGACTATCAATATATCCGATCCTGCGGCATGTAAATTTTCTCCTTGCGTTCATAGAAATAGTATCGTAATAAGCAGTACTATGGATATAACCGATATCGATATAACGAGACTTTACTGTAGTTTTGGTGACAAAATATTTTTTGGGGAAAATGCCTTTTATGGTCAAATCTATTACTTCAGTCACACAACATGCTTTTTAAGGCAAGGTAGAGCATTGTTGTGCCAAAATACACATTTTTATGGTAGACTATAAATTATTTTGTGGATAAGTTTGAATGAAAAGAATATGGCATCAATTTGAGATGAAAAACTAGGTTGAACCAAACAAAAATGTTTTACACTTATATAATTCCTAATAGTCCACTTTTGTTCTCATCATGTTTCCAGTTTTCATGGCCATTCATGTTTCTCATTTCCTTTTGCATCTGCTACGCGGTACTTTGCCAGATAAAACACTTATTAGTGTCACAATTTAAAGAGCATTAAAAAACAGCCCAAGACACCAAAAGCTGTGGCATTCAAATTACCATTTTTCAGATCACATTTGTCAGCTCTCCTGTCCCAAAATGCTCATCTAAGGCCACGTGGGGATATGATGGTTCTAAGATCCGCATGTCCGTGACTAAAGTGATTTATCCAGTTCTAGCCTGTTTGGTGGTGGTTGCAGAGAAGAGAAAAAGTGAGAGGGCAGAGGAGGACAGGGTGGGGGGACTGTTACAATACCAGAGCAGACGGCACCCGTTCTCGGATTGATGATGCATAGTTTCGAGAGGCAATGTGGGCACTGGAAGGAGAGTGAAAGAAAGAGAGGGTGTAGGGTTGTGTTTTTCACTCAATGGGCAGCTGAGCTTCTGTATTAAGAATTGGAGGGACGTAAGAAAAAGGGTGGTGAGGGGGGTGGCAATGTTCTTGTCCCAGTGCCGAGCAGCTGCTGTTTTCTATGGAGATTCTTTTCAGGAGCGCAAGCCTGGAGTGGGTCGCTTCAATACGCCCCCTCACGCACCCCGTCCTACAACCCTCACTTGAAAATGTTTAAAATGCCAAGATAAGAAAAAAAGTGTACTTCATCTGGGGTACCAGCCTTCAGTCATATTTGGGAAGGTCATTTTGGTGAAAAAGAAAGCTGATTTTGAATTTAAAGCAGTGGCCTAATTTGCGTTGATATGAATCTCCACATCACTTTTTGTAATATCTCAGAACCAGTAGAAATAAAAACGTGTCGTTTAAGCATCAGCGAGTATCAAAACTACAGAAGTAGACCTTCTCATCGCATCACATAGACTTTTTGTGAGTTATTTGGAAAATGGGGGTCATGATTCATTTCAGAATGGTTTGAGGTAACACAGCCTTTAAGGCTATAAACTTTTATTCTGGGGGAGGGGGGGCGAGAGGTAGCCTAATAAAGACTTTTCTAGAACAAATAATGTTTTCATTATTTGTTTTCATATGATGAAATTTGTCAAAATTTGTCTACAAGAATATTAAATCAATGTTTGGCACCTGGATTAACTTTTTTTAAGGTATGAGGTTATTCACTGAAGTCTGATTCAGGTGAGACTGCGAGAGGCCCACTGAAGCCTGCTTGTTCATTGTGCCTGAGAGGTTGACGACTCCAGCAAAATCACTGAGTTTCCCTTCTTGATCATGGACGCGTGGGTCCAACAAGGCAGCCCGTGTTTCAGCTTTTGTCCAATGGCTCCAAGTTGCCCGTAGTGTCCAGCTGCATGCATCTACACGTGCAAGCCGACACGGGGCACTCCGTGTGGTCCCTGCAATGGGCCAAGAGTGTTTCAGTTACAAAACCGTATTATCAGAGGAACAGGTGTTACTTTTCTGGCCAAAATACTGATAAAGAAAATCCAACAATCTTAATGTAGGAGTTAAATGAATCAGAGTAATTTGAGTACATTCATTAAAAAAAAAAAAAATCCAAGATTTTTTTTTTCTGCCTCGGGTAACTATTTGGTGTGCAGTCTCAGGAAGACAAGTTTAGCTAGCTGCAGGAACAATTGCTGAACCCATGCATGATAGTAACATGCCACCAATGTGGTGAGAAGACAAGTTCAAGATAAAATATACTCTGTCTTGTCTATTCTCCTTGCAAGTAAAAAAAAATCAACAAAGAGGAGTCTTCAATCCTTTTTGTGTGAGTTTCAATTAGTTCTTAATTTCAACTCGAACAAATACAGTAAAGTCTCATTATATCGATATCCGTGGGAGTCCGAAAAAATATCGATATAACCGGGACTAGCGGTATATCCGACCCTGCGTGCATGTAATTTTCTCCTTGCGTTCATAGAAATAGTATCGTAATAAGCGGTACTATCGATATAACCGATATCGATATAACGAGACTTTACTGTACTCTCAAATGTACATGGACATCATTGCTTTGGTAACTTTTATTTTGAAGGTAGTCTCGACAGTGTATGATGCCATAACAGCTGACTTGACACATCTTCCTGACTTGATACCAGTTTTTAATTTAAATTGCCATCACAAACTGTTGTCACCACAGTCAATGCATCATCATTTTCCAATTGATAATTAAGGATACTTAAAAAAGTAAAAATAAAAAAGCGTCTGCTGACTAGCCGCTAAGTGAGTGCTGAATGTAGCTAACAGGAGCAATCAGTGGACTTTTCAAAGAAAAGTTCCATCCATCCATCCATCCATCCATCCATCCATCCATCTTCTGCCGCTTATCCGGGGTCGGGTCGCGAGGGCAGCAGCTTCAATAGGGAAGCCCAGACTTCCCTCTCCCCAGCCACTTCTTCTAGCTCGTCCTGGAGGATCCCGAGGCGTTCCCAGGCCAGCTGGGAGACATAGTCTCTCCAGCGTGTTCTGGGTCATCCCCGGGGTCTCCTGCCGGTGGGGCATGCTCGGAACACCTCACCAGGGAGGCGTCCTGGGGGCATCCTAATCAGATGCTCGAGCCACCTCATCTGGGGCCTCTCGATGTGGAGGTCATGGTCTGTGTGTGGAGGCAAGCCCAACTATGTCTAGTTGGAACTTTTCGACCTCGTGCACCAGCTCGGGCTCCTTCCCTGTAAGAGAGGTGACATTCCACGTCCCAAGAGCTAGCTTCTGCAGTCGAGGGTCGGACCGCCAGGGTCCCCGTCTTTGGCTGCCGCCCAGCTCACGATGCACCCGACCCCTCTGGCCCCTCCCATGGGTGGTGAGCCCTTGAGAATGCCAACCCACGTTTCCTCTTCGGGCTGAGCCCGACCGGGCCCCACGGGTGTAGGCCCGGCCACCAGGCGCTCGCCAACGAGCCCCATCTCCAGAGAGGGGCCCCGGTGACCCGCGTCCGGGCAAGGGAAAACCAAATGCATTTGTGTTTTTCTTCATATGGGGTCTTCTGAGTCATACTTTGTCTGGTCCCTCACCCAGGACCTGTTTGCCATGGGTGACCCTACCAGGGACATAAAGCCCCAGACAACCTAGCTCCTAGGATCATTGGGACACACAAACCCCTCCACCACGATAAGGTGACGACTCATGGAGAGTTTTAAAGAAAAGTTTAAGAGGCTAATATTGCTCTGGGCATTTTATGTTGGTAGTTTCACGCAGTTGCAGTTCCTACTGATTTATTTTTCAGAAATTGGACATACTCAAGTATGCTGTTTTAGCTGGCAAAATAACCATTGAGGTTCTGATGCCACTTAGACATACATGTATGTTCTGAAATCTCACTAATGTTTTGGATTGGATTGGATTGGATTTGCCTTTATTTATTTATTTTTTGACAGAAGAAAATAACTTGCTGCTATGCTCTCAGCTAACGATTTGTTAAAATGATTGTCTAAACACTTTAGACCATATGACGTGTCAATTTACCTGAACCAGCTGAGCATATGTCCAGCGTGGCCACCATGACGACAGTTGTGACACCAGGTGAACCAGTTGTTGAACTGAGCCAGTTTGTTCTCCCTTGTCAGGTCGACCTTGTCGTCGGATTTTCCTGTTACTGCAAAAAAACACAAAACACACACACACCATCGGGTCAACATTGAACTCATGGCCACGACTGCTGAAATTTCCCTTGTGGTCGTCACCGGCGTAGCTGGACACGGGCGTGCCCATGTTCATGAGACACAAGGCGCAACGTGGCAGCGGCTTGCGGCATCCCGGGCAACTGGTCACTTTGGATTTGGTGGGTGAGCCGCTCACACCATACTGGCTGAAGCCGCGGCCCTGGTGGGGCATGGCAGCACAACTGTACGAGATGGACTTGCCGCAGAAGTTGCAGCTGACAAACACCTGCGGAGGGAAACAAAAGGCCATCTTGATAAGGTGAAAGGTGTAAATGGAGCGAGGTGCCGGCCATCTGGCGGCGGTTTCACTCCAAGGACAGATAAAGAGTAGGTAATCCAGCAATAATCCCAACCGCTGCACAACTATAGTTGAAATCGGGCATTGTTATGGCGGCTTTCATGGTAGTTTCCCATAAAGGCCATTGCAGTGATCGCTTTATCTATGAGTGTATCTTGTCTCTTGAATTAAAAAAAAACAAAATGTCAGAGAATGTAAAAAATTAATAAAACTGGCTCACCTCAGCACCCATGTGGTAATATAACCCAAAAGTATTTTTTTCTAAAGCAATAAGATTATGAAAATAATGTTAGATTTCTGCAAGAAAAAAAATCTTAATGTTTCAAAAAAAACATTGTTAATTTGAGGGAAAAGCTGTTGTATCAATATTTTTCACAAAAAAATGAAGTAGTATTTTCTGCCTTTTTTAATGTTTTTCAATAAAACATTTTAAAAGTTGTATTTCCTTCAATGGTTTTTTTGCGCGCTCACTCTATTTTTTTTTTCATTTTTAACTGTCAGTATACACTCAGTCATACAGGAGTGGTCCATCGATGAAAACGTTTCTTCAACCTTCATCTGTACTACTTTATTTTAGTTTTTGTTTACAGGCACAACTTTAGTTCACTTACAAAGCTCTTCGGATGAGGAGCGAAACACCCGACACATTCAAAGAAGTACAGATGACTGCTGACGAAACCTTTTCATCGAACTGTGAGTATACAAGATTTAAGTCGTTTTCAAGATGAGATCATTTTGAAGGCTTCACCTGGGCCAATGGTTTGGAAGTGGGATCCAGTTTTCCTCGATGGATGTCAAACTCGGCCCGCTTGTGCCAAAACCGCCACGCGTCCAGCAGATTGCGGTAGTTCTCGATCCAGCATTGGACTCGGGGATCCTTCAGCACCTCACTTGGAGAACCCTGGAAAGAGGACATGGGTGCCAGATTGTAGTAATTTCTGTGATCTTTATGGTGTTTTATTTGATTGGCAGATGAGTACGGGTATATAGGTGTTATACTTTGAGAACAATGGAATATATTTAGCAAGGAAAAATAAACGTTTGACCACCGAGGCATTGCATTTTTTTTAAATTCTCATAAAAGCTAATAAGATTTTCTGATAGTTAAATGTTCCATTATAAACTGTATTGCGTGACAAAAGAATAATTTGCATGACATTTTGTCACAATAAATATCCACAACTTTCCACTGCTACATCCCAATGTGTGACACATCTTGTGTACTTGAACAAAACGTTCTTTTTAAAATTATGCACCCATCCTGCGGGTGGAATGTGTGCATGTTTGCGTGACCTTCCTGCATGGACAACACATTCAAATAGGCCAGCAACAGATGTGGAAATAATTACTTTTACTACTCCAAAAAGAAAAAAAGGGGGGATGTTAGACTGAAAAACAGGAGTACTCGACTTTTAATTCCATTATTACGGTTTACAGCGAACCCATACACGTATCGCATAAAATACATTCCAGACCCAACCCAAATAGATAAATAGTTGAGATACAGAACCCTTGGATGGCTGGCTAGCTAGCTAGTTATATACATATATTGCAGGGGTCGGGAACCTATGGCTTGCGAGCCGTATATGGCTCTTTTGATGATTGCATATGGCTCGCCGATAAAACTAAATACATATTCTCGCTATTTCGCAGTTCATTTACTGTTGGGGCTGCAGTTGGCAGAAAGTGCAATTTTGATTGGATGATACTGGCCGTCATGTTGAAACAGGTAAACGCCCCATTAAATAAGGCCGACATGTAAAAAAAAAAGATGAGTACACTTCAGCTTGAATGCACCGGAGGATTCGCCTTTGTGGAGAGAAAAGGTTCTGATTCTAATTTGAAATGTAACATCACCATCGATGAAACAGTCGAATGTCAATGGCATTTTAACAGGCCCCATGCTAACGTTAGCATCAATATACTTCTGCGAGAGACAGCACAATAATGGAAGGTAATGAGCCGTGTGCAGACTGGCTAGCAGTAACTTCGCATATGGACCCGGCAAGTTGACTTTCATTCCGATCATTTGGCTGGATTTTTACCAATCATAAGGAACGGAAAACCATTCATGTTAATGGTGAGTACTATCACAAAGTTATTTTAAATAATACATTCTGACATTTTGCTGAAAGGTTGTCGCGCGTGTGTGCGTGTTTGCGTGTGCGTGTTTGCGTGTGTGCGTGTGTGTGTGTGTGTGTGTGTGTGTGTCTCACTGAAAAAAAAAATCTAAATATTTTACTTTTATGGCTCTCTTCGTCAAAAAGGTTCCCGACCCCTGATATATACCTAGGTAGCTAGCTAGCAAGCTAGCTAGTTAGCTCACTAGTTATCTTGCTAGCAAGAGTTGAAGTGTTCTTGTTTCAAGTAGTTTCTCACATACATGTTTATTTGATATATCATTAAATACAAACAGAGCACACAAAGGGAGTCACAGGCATATTGTATAGTCGCCCCCAGAGCTGTGAGAGACTCTACAATATGCCTGTCTCTTTATCTTGCTGTTAAAATATTTAGCGGGAGCAAAAGCAGAACTCATCACAGCACCAGTCATTTGAGTATTTTGACTGATCTTTCGTCAACCACTGAATATTGTGTGCCATGACAACGTAAGCACCAAAACTACAAAAAGAGAAGGCCCTTTTCCTCTGAAAGTAAAAAGTTCCAAACCAAAACACTGGTTTATTACCTAAAAGAGGATTTCATCTTTTTTTTTGAAAAACAAATATGTGTAGTGACACCTGAAACAATAAACGTAAACCAAAAACAACACCAAGGAAGGGCTTTTGATGGGGAAAATGTATGAAAAAATTTAGCCCACGTACCTTTCACCTCACGAACATTAAATTCGCGAGCATATAGTCTTTGCTGACGAACTAGTTTTCGGCGGACGAACCAAACAACACAGCGGCACGGTGGCTGGCGGACTAGTTTTCGCCGGATGAACACCAAACCACACGGTCGCTGAGCGCCACAGTGGCTGGCGGACTAGTTTTTGTCACCCCCTTTCTTTGAGCGCAGACGTGGTTTGCTATCGAGTGGAGTACTTTTGCTACTATGGGACCGAAAAAGACCCCACCACAGGTTAAGCTGAAGAGGAGACAAAACAAAATTACGGTCGAGCAGAAGGAGATCATCGAAAAACACAAACGAGGTGTGCGTTTGTGTGATTTAGCGTCCCAGTACCAGTATGCCAAGTTGACCATTGCTACGTGTGGCTCAGGGTGTTTCTGTGTTGTCTAAGCTAAGGCAATAGAAGAGGTGGAAAAACTTCTGTTGATTTGGATTAAAGAACAGCAGTTAGTCGGGGACCGTGTGAGTGAGGGTATTATCGCTGAGAAAGCACAACAACGTCACTTGGCCATCACAAAGGTAAATAAAACAACTTTATTATACAGTATAGTTTATTTCTTTAATTACAATATAATAGAACATTTATAATACATATAAGAAGGAGTATTCTGTGTAGTTTTAAGGCTTATTTAGTAGAAAATTATGTTTTATGGGGACCTGGGAAGGGATTCTTCTCATTTTTAATGGTTTCTTATGAGAAATAAATGTACGGCAGATGAACGTTTCGCCTTATACACACTTTCTGGGAACCAATAAAGTTCATGAGCTGAGGTATCACTGTATTGACAGATTTCCAACTACTACTATTGTCTTCTCTTATCTTCCTCATCCACTTTAGGAATTGCATCATCTACAAGTGCATCAAGCTGCTAGTTGAACAGTACCTTGAGCATGCAGAAGCTGGCCGTTTGGACATCTCCAGTACCGTCCACATAGCTCTCCATCAGGTCCACGCCATCCTTAGTTAGGCCCGTCAGGAGAATGCCTTCCAGGTTGCCTGCCTCCTTCATCTCATTGGTCAACTTGTCCACGTACCGAGGGAGCTGCCAAACACCCCACAAAATGCCGCCACAACACTCGAAAAATCAAATTAAAGAAACATAACGTGAAATTTGGCGTTGCTGAAGGTTACCTGAGCGTCATTGAGAAACATTGAGGCAAAGGCGACTCTATCACGTACTGCTACGCTGTTTTCGTACTGAAAGGGAAAAAATCAAATTATCAGTTTTACTTCCCACATTTCATAAACGTGACAACAATCTCCCATATGCTTCACGTGTTTGAGCTAAGAGGTTTGCTGACAAGACAGAAGAGGCCAGAGAATTTCTGAAAAGTCATTTCTCGCAAGAACTGGAATTGTCCTTTAGCAAATTTAAATGGCTTCAGAGGTTTTTGGCAACTCTTGGCTGTTTCTTGCACGCATTTCGTCTTTATTTATCAGGGATCTGGTAGCGAGAGGGAAGAAGCCTACCAGAAGATTGAATTAGCAACAGGAATTTCAGTCAAATATTGACTGCGTCCTACATGCGACAACAGTCCCAAGATCGTCCTGAGGTGCCATGGGTGACTTAACAAGTCTCCCAAAGAGCCACCTGTTTCTTACTCTTTTAGTCAACTCTTCTTGTTGAAAGTTTACCGTGAGTTCCAGTAAACTTCAGAATCAGAATCAGAATTATCTTTATTGCCAAGTATGTAGAACACACAAGGAATTTGTTTCCGGTAGAACACGCTGCACTAGTATCGTCGTCAAAAAAAAAAAACTGCTAAGTTGCACTATAACTTGAAGGCCAAACAGCAGTAAACAAAATTTCAGACTTGATGCTCTTTGGGTGTGTAATCTTATTTGCAGCGGTCAAAGGAGCTAAACAAATTGAACTGCTGTTGGTGTAGAAACTTTCCGTTCCTCAGACTTTAATCGATATAAATATTGATGTAGCACGGGAAAAAAAGAACAATTACACAAAGACATTCCTCGACTAGTAACTTAAAATTTAATTCTAAGTTATTATTCAATTTGTATACCAGCACGCCGTCGTAGGCTCCAGGCTCGCTGGTGAGAAAAGCGAACATGACGCAAAGGTAGGGGTTGTTGAGCTGCAACCTTAGCGAGCTGCACATCTCCCGCCACAACGAGGACTTCTCGTTCGTGTATCCCGACAGCGCCATGGCCACTACATTCAGGTTCAGGTCACCTGGGACAAGGTGAGAGAAACAAAAAAAATGACTCCAATCCATTGCCTGCTGACTGTATTTGAAACAATTTAAATAAAAAAATAAATACATAGAGATAATAACAATGATTAACCCAAGTGATAAACATCCAGAATTGAAATGTCCACTGAAATGCCAACTTCAAATTAAAATGCCAGAACTGAGCTTGGCTCCCCCCACCCTTTTTTTGCGTAGCAAATTAATGGGCTTGGGGGCAGACTTTATTCTGTTTTATCTCATTCCAGGGTTTTTGGAAAAAAAATAAAACAAGATGCCAAGTGGCATTGTCTTAAGGGGTGGAATTTGGGTATACTACTAAACAAATTTATCTTTGAAGGATCCCTGGAAATGACCAATAAAATCCCTCGTGACCAATAAAATTGCTCACTACGGTGAGTTTTGGTGTTTTGAGATTTTTGTTGTTGTTGTCAGCTATTCATAAAAAATAAGATGGATTATATTACTCTAGGAGGGATCTGTATAAACCACTCAAGTTAGCCTAAAATGGCTGCCTCAAAGCAAAGTGGCAGACTTCCTGTTTCTTCCTAGTCATGGATTCTCAATACACATGAACCCAATTTCACATTGTCAAGTGAACCCAGTTTGGGTGGTTGAATTTTCAGAAAACACATTTGCATTTACATAGCTCTGCAACACATAACCGTTTTCTAGCTCTGGAAGACGCTTTTAAGAGAGACTGCTCCTCACGTCTTAGCAAATGAAGGAGGCTGGTGGCCACTTTCAGGAAACGCTCATTAGCGCACGCAATACAAAAACATTTGGCCTACACAGGCGGAATGTTCATGAGTCAAGTGCAGCAAGAAGGAGCGCACATTTTTCATTAAAACTCAGTATGCGGCCAGAAGGCGTGTTGTTGTGTTGCTACGTTTGACACATTCCTCGGGCGCTTCATTTCATTGGATTTCGAACACTTTTGGGTTATTTACGGCGGAACATCCTCAGTCAATGTGTTTGACATTCCTGCATTGACAACAAACATGTGTGTGTGTGTGTGTGTGTGTGTGTGTGTGTGTGTGTGTGTGTGTGTGTGTGTGTGTGTGTGTGTGTGTGTGTGTGTGTGTGTGTGTGGAGGGGTGCTAAAACCACTTGCAAATACAATTCTTTCATGTTAGCGTATTTAAAAAAAATAAGAGCATTTATAATAATAATAATACATTTAATTTATAAGCGCATTTCAAAACTCTCAAGGTCACTTTACAGTCATAGGATCAGTTTTTCTGTGGGTGAGCAGCAGCAGCCACACGCGCCAGCGTTCATTCAACCCAGAATAACTCAGATAGAAAGTTAGCTAGCCAATCAATAAGTAATAGCTAGCTAGCTAGCTAATTAGATGACTAATAGATAGCAAATAGATAGCAAGATGCTGGTTTTAAATGCAGCTGCAAAGACGGCCAACATAGGAAAGTGGTACTTAAAATGAAGGGACAACTTTGTTAGGTACACAAGCTTATGAGTAATAATTTCAGAAAAGAATTTTAAATAAATAAATAAATAAATAAACAATTAAATAAATGGTCAGCCTATCAATTTGGATTTTGGGCTAGGAGGGAGTCATATTACTTGCACGAAATTGCATTCTTATTAATTATTGCCCTCGTCCGGATAAATACAGAGGGTTGTATCAGGAAGGGCATCCGACGTAAAAGCTTGGCCAAAACACACATGCCAATCAAACCTCTGAAGATGGAGGACACGGATTTGCTGTGGCGACCCCTTGAAGGCAAAAGCCAAAAGGAAAATAAGAATATTATTGTGATTATTATTTTATGGGTTTTTTTCTCAAAACCAAGGGATACATGCTCAGGTGCAAAAAAATAACATTAGCAGGAGATTCCTTATATAATTTTATAGTATTTACCAGGTGAGCATATATTAACATGGAGGACGCCAGGCTGAACACTTCTAGGCTTGTGCCTAGTGTCAAAATCATGACAGAAGCTCACATAGAAATTGTGATTTCTTTTTTAGTCCGACGTACTGTAATGGATGTATAAAAAGAACATATCAGAACTTGCTTACCCTTCTCAGCCATGGCTCCTCTGTTGAGGATCTGTATGGCTCTGCGGATGTCCAAATTAAAAAGGGCCACAGCCGCGGCTCGCTCCCATTCGCGCTCCTGCTCTAGCGAGCGCAGGAAGGGCTCCACGTCCACGTCGGACGCCCGGCCTATCCAGCCGCAGAGGCGTAGAGCCAGGCTGCGCTCCTCGCTGTGGAAACGCGTCGCTTCCGTCTGACGCTCCGAGCCACTCCAACACTTGCGGCTCTCAGTGGTGCCTGGTGGTGCCAAGAGAGCCATCACGATCATTGAGAGAGTATACATCCTACAACCACATCTATGGTGAAATTTTGCAATTTAGAAACCTCATATCTATCTACGGTGTATCTCGATCTATTTCAATAGATATAGTTATAAAGATATAGAGTGATATAGAGATAGAGAGACACCTAGCTAGCCAGCTAGATAGCTCGATAGGTAGCTGGCTAGATAGATAGCTGGATAGCTAGATATAAGGTTTCTTTTTTTTTACAGTTTGACCCCTCTCCCACATACTTGAAGGACAACCGACGTATCCGGACAAGTTGTGTCCATAATTTGTGAAATGGCTTCAAATGACTTCTACTGAGCATATTTTAAAAAAATTCCAGCACATATAGCTATATTATACGTTTTAAGACTCGCGCTGAATATTCAGGAAGTCTTGTTTTTGAGTTGGTGACGAGTCCATACGTGACGTCACTCAAGGAACGCCGCTGACCGAAAACAAGACACATTGTAGCAGTCCTTCCATCACGTCAATGTATTTTGCTGTATTGTTTGCTCTGAAAACCTTGTGTTGCACCCAAAAGCCACCAGAAGAGGGCGTCCAGGCCCCATATAAGGGATTTATCAGCCTGTGGAAACAGAGGTGGCCATAGGAGGTCGCCATTTTGTGCCTCTTTTCTGGTGATCTGTTTCTCCCCAATGTTGCCTCAAAATGGCATGGAATAAATTCTTTAATCGATTGCAAACATGTATGCTTTCCTCTTCAGAACTATTTGAATCATATTGATAACTGGAGGTGTAACAAGAAAGCATATTCTCCGAATCTGAAGCAATTGTTTTGATTTTCCAGCAATGCAAGACGTCTTGGCGTGACGTCACGAACTGGGGGCGGGACTTTCTGAAAATGCCCAATTCGCAGCTCAATTTTTTTCAGATTTTGCACACTTTAAATCATTTTTATTGGTGTTTTGCATTTGAATAAAATATCATACTGCGTGTTTTGGGTATTTTAGATGCTATAAAACGTTTTTCTGATTTCAGTTAAGAAACAAAAAAGTGACGTCGGTTGTCCTTTAAACATAGTTAACTTAGAAAGTACGTATTTTCATTGTAAAACCAATAACTGAATAACAAACATTTTTCATATGCCAAAATGGGCACCAAAACCTGTAATTTAATATGACAAAAAATAATCATGAAAACGTGTAACGCCATAGATGCGATCACAAAATTAGCAATTATATTATCATTCCAAACCTTCACACAGCTGCGATTTTAACACAAATACACAGCAGCAGGAAACACAGAGCGAGACAATCATCTTCACAGGATCAAGGTACGAATACCAGCTTGTTTGAGACCAAATACCGTATGTTCCGGTGTATAAGGCGCACTCCAAATGAAGGGTGTATTTCAAACTTTTTCCATATACAGTAAAGTCTCGTTATATCGATATTCTCGGGAGTCAGAAAAAATGTCGATATAACCGTACTATCGATATATTCGTCCGGCGCCGAATTGCATTAAAAAAAAGGGGGGGCAATACGTGAATGGGGGATCTTTGATATGGCATGTAATTTTATCATTGGGTTCATGGATGGCGTATCTAGCATGCTTTTTGTACAGTAGTGAAGTGAAAAATAAACTTATGCATCAAATAAAAACGTCTTTACACTTTTTTAATGACTACAGTAAAGTCTCGTTATATCGATATCGGATATATCGATAGTCCCGGTTATATCGATACTATTTCTATGCACGCACGGAGAAAATTACATGCAAACAGGGTCGGATATATCGATAGTGCCGGTTATATCGATATTTTTTCGGACTCCCTTGAATATCGATATAACGAGACTTTACTGTATTTCCTTTCAAAAATGCAACCAATGAAAAATACTCACGTTGTTCTATACACACGAAACCACGAAGGCCAGCATGTACAAACATATGAAAAACAGTGATTGTTGCAAGCGATAAAGATATCAGAATACAACAAAATTAAATACATGTATGGAAAACGAAAGCTGCAACGTTTACATTACTTACGTTGATGAAGTATTCTGCGGCAGGTCAAACTCTTTCGCGATGGAGGATTTGCTCCTTGTTGGATTCTCCTCGACAGCCACTATTGCCTTGTACTTCGTTCCGAGATCACAATTCTTACGTTTCCCCATGGTTTAAATTGGTGTTGAACAACAGTACTATATATAAGCTCTGCTACGCCTTTTTTATTATGCTCGCGTATGACAGTTCAAAACACGGAAGCTGGTAGAAAATGGCGTCTGCTACACTGCGCAAGGCACGGGAGCTGGTCACATGTCACGTGACCAGGTCCCGTGCCTTGCGTAGTCTAGCAGACGCCATTTTCTACCTCGTGACCAGTCACGTGACCAAGCCACGTGACCAACGGATTCAGATTTCGATAATGGTGGTACTGTATAGAAACCCCTAAGCAAATATCGATTCACCTTCAGTATCTTTTGTATCGATATAAACATAGCAAAATGGCCGGAGGGAGATGAAAAAGAGAACCTTCATATCCGGATTATCGTAATAACCATGTACTAAACTGAACTAATTATACATAAAAAGACTAGAAATGTGCACGGGAAATGAAAATAGTATCGTAATAAGCAGTATTATCAAGATAACCGATATAGATATAACGAGACTTTACTGTATAAGGCACACAGAACTATAAGGCGCACCCTTCAATGAATGAAAAAAGTTTTCCAAATGTAATATATCAATATATAAAAGTTTCCAAATATAAGGCACAGCACATTATAAGGCACTAGAGTAGAGGCTGGGGTAACGCACTCCTTCTTATACAGGGGAATGGAGTTGCCGGCTTTTCATAGTAGTTGCGAGACATGTGGCTCAATATTACTTCACATATAAGGCTCACAGGCATATAAGGCGCAGGCTCATCTTTTCAAGAAAATGAAGGTTTTGGGTGTGCCTTATACACTGGAAAATATGCTACTTATATTTGACTAATTAACTAATAAATAATCGATTAAAATCTGCAAAATACTGTCGCATGAGGCAAACAACGTACTCCGATCCAGATTGTGGGTATCTTACCTGAGCTGGTCTTGACAACATTCTTGATACCGGAGTAGACGATAGCCTGTTTGTTCCCTTGTAGCTTCAGCTCGCCGTCCTCAGCACACTGCTTCATATGTGATCTTTACATAGGAATTTTCATCTCACAACGCAGAGTTTAGTTCTACCTGTATCGATTTTCAGATTGGACAACAGGAAGTTAAGATGTACAAGAATTTAAATTTGTCTTTAAAGAATATAGCTTAGGTTTGGCTCTTAGAAGGGGGAATGTGGCTGTGCTCGTGCTTCAAGCCGTAACTACGATACAAAAAGTCGATCAGAAAGTCTGAGGAGCATCACAGTGCAGAGGTTGCGAGTTCAATCCCAGCTCCGGCCTTCCTGTGTGGAGTTTCTATGTTCTCCTTGTGCCTTTGTGGGTTTTCTCTGGGTATTCTGATTTGCTCCCACATGGCAAAAACATGAGTGGCAGGTTCATGTAACACTTTAAATTATCGCAAGGTGTGTGTGTGTGTGTGTGTGTGTGTGTGTGTGTGTGTGTGTGTGTGTGTGTGTGTGTGTGTGTGTGTGTGTGTGTGTGTGTGTGTGTGTGTGTGTGTGTGTGTGTGTGTGTGTGTGTGTGTGTGTGTGTGTGCGCGTGTGTGTGTGTAATGGTTGTTTGTCTCTGTGTGCCCTGCGATAGGCTTGCATCCAGTTCAGGGTGTCCCCCGCCTACTGTCTGAAAACAGCTGGGAAACTCCAGGGTGCCCCATAATCCTTGTGAGGTGAAATAGGGAACAATGGATGCATTAGAATGGGTTTGTGTACACTAAGATCAACATCAGCAAAAATGTATGTTATTTTTTAAAAAGGATATAGAAGAGGTCAAACCACAAAGACTTGAGCTGGGAATCGTTTCCCCCTGCAAGCAGATGGTTCTTCCACACGTGATCGGTTTCGTGCCCATACCTGGTCTGAGCCCTTTGCCTCATCTTGGTAGCAATATCCTGCTCAAGGAGACCCTGGACGCCTTCCGGCCCGTCCTCGGCACACTCGTACAAGTGGCGTCCGCAGGCCCACATTAATGAGGTGGTGGCGCTCCACGCCAGCGAGATACGTTCAAAGACGGTAAAGTCCGTCATGGCTCGGTTGGTGGCCGATACCACCACCATGCGATTCTGCCTGGACGGGTGCCAGGCGAAAGTGCCGATCAGGCTGTCGCAGGGCTGCACACTGCGCTCGATTATGGTGGGCTCGGTCTCGTCACCAATGGGCGTGGGCGTGTGCTGCATGTCGTACAGACGGATGATGTTGCTGTCGCGAGTCAACGTGGCCAGCAAGCCCGTGCGGGTCGGACACCAGGCCACCTGAGCGGGATGCACAAAATATTGATATTCGGTTTGTTTAGATTTGCAAAAGTTGAAGTCTTTCAGAGGATGGCATGAGGAGTTTTGGTTAAGTTGAGAAGACGAATGTCATAGCGCTGGAAAGGATTGAAAGACAAATGGCGTGACGTTTATGCTATTACTTATCAGAATCAGAATCATCTTTATTGGTCAAGTACGTAGAACACATTGCACTAGTATCATCATAAAAAATTGCAGAGGGAGTATACAGTTATATTTGGGTTACCGTTTACCGTTTAGAGTTAATGGCTTGGGGGAAGAAGCTGTTTAAATGTCTGTTGGATTTGGTGCGCATGGATCGGGAGCGCCTGCCTGAGGGGAGTCGCCGGAACAGGTGGTGGGCAGGGTGCAGAGGGTGCAGTAGGATTTTCCTCGCCCTTGTTTCGATTCTTGCAACCAAATACTACTATATTAATTACAAATACTATATTAATTACAAATACTACTATATTAACCCTGTTTTGAACTTACGATGGACTAAATACGCAAATATCAAACCACCAAGTACCCTGAGAACAGCAAATACCAATTTGTCTGCTCTGAATATTTCTGAATCAATCAGTCAATTAAATAATAACGGACCTTCAATGTATACAAAAGCATATTTGCTCAAGTTCATGAAAGCCTCCAGAACACCATACCTTGGTTAGAGGCTTGGGCTGTTCGGTGAGGGTGAGCACTGGCTTCTCAAATTTCCTCAGGTCCCAGATGGCCACCTGACCCTCGAAGAAAGAGGCCACACGGTCAGGAAAGTGGGGGTCCACCGTGACGCCCTGGATGGCTTTGGTGTTGACAAAAGTCTTTTGGCTGGTGTTTCTCAGGTCAAACACAGCCAGGTTGCGATGCATGCCGGCTAAGAGGAGTTTAGGGTCCTGGAGGAGCCAGCATAGCGACAAACAAGCGTCGTTTTGGCCCAGCTCATACAGCGGCTTGGTGACGACCAAGCTCGGGTCCGCGTCGGAAGAGGAGAGGCGGATCTTCTCGGCGGAGACGCTGGCGTCCGAGGAAAACTTGCTGCTGATGTCCCATATGAGCACCGAGAAGTCAGCTCGGTGTTTATCCAAGCCGGCCGCCAGCAAGTTGCTATCCACCGGGTTCCAGGCCAGTGTGTTACATTGACGGGCGTGTTTGGGCACAAACTCCTTGCCCACCAGCTCCTTGCACGTCGAGTTGTGGCTCTGACCCAAGCTGGTGAGCACCACCCGGCCGTTGGCCTGGCCCACGGCGAGTAGGCACTCGGGCTCCTGTTTGGGGTACCAGGCCACGCATTTCATGTAAGGCGTGTCTGAGTTGATGGCTAGTAAGGTGGCCGCCGTCTCTCCAGAGAGGGGCACGGTGCCGACCTTGAGCTCGGCACACCCCGCCGGACCAATGCGGTACAGGCCCAGCTCCGAGTCACAGATGACGTAGCGGTCTGGGTGGTGGGGAGACCACAGGATGTCTGACTTAGAGCCACTCATGACTAGTGAGGGGGCTAGAAGATTCTCAAATGGATGTGCATCACCGTAAGACTCCACCTGTACAAACGGCAATATTTATCTCCGTTCCGAGTGACCCAACTTTTTCGAGAGACCAATTTCTGTTCAGCCGATTTGTTATTTCAGCTTGTGAGCAAAAACTGTATGGCAAGTAGTAACTAGTGTGAATGCATGTCTGTAATTAGCTAACAATAAGCATCTTAACTCCAAATAAAATTGGAGGGAAAAAAACAGTCGCTTCCTCTAGCACCCGTTTGCATATTTATTACTTTGACTCATTACAGCAGTTAACATCTTTATGCCATGAACTCAGTTCTTGGAGTGACTACTGCCCACACAGGAAATCCATTAACCTGTTTTCCAGTTCGGTCACGTGATGTTCAACATTCGGCCCATTCTTCGAAAAGAAAAAGAAAACTTCAGTCTTTTTACTGCCACTTCCAGTTGAAGTTAACTGTGAAACCAAACATAAAAACAGTCAATTACACAAGGCTAACGAAGACCACATTTGTTGTTGTTTTATAACTGTGTGAATAGCAGGTATTTGAACAAAAAATGTGTAGCAAGAAATGCTGACATAATAAAACAATACGCACAGGCCAAAGAACGACTGATAAATGTTGAGTAGAAATTGTATCCGTGTATTGAATATCTCTGTCGTTCATGACACCATGTGGTCAAGGTATGCAGCACAAGCATCCAGTGAGAGAAAAGTGCTAAAATTGTTTCGATTTTGTTTGACTATGTTGGTTTTATGTAATATGATAGATTTTCGCATTGAAAAAAAACGACACAGAAAGTTTTGTTTTGAGAGGATGTAACCATGGTTGTAATAGTTTTTAAATTGTTCAGTATAGTTGTTATTTTATTTTGGATTTTTGTTTGTAAATTTGGTTGGTCTTAATTCGCTTTTAGATTTGTTCATTTTAATTAGTTTTTAATCTCGAAGAAAATTAATTATGTACAAGTTGCAGCTGTTATATCTAGCATATAAAAAGCAATTAAAATAATATCAACACTAATCATTTCCTTCTGCCACGATGCAGCTAAAAAGCACAAAATTGGATACACACACACACACACACACACACACACACACACACACACACACACACACACACACACACACACACACACACACACACATACATACATACATACATATATATATATATATATATATATATATATATATATATATTGATATTTCATTTTGTGAAGGCGAGTGTAATTTGATAACGCTTAAGTATGTGACACGTAGATGCACAAAAGGGCCAGTTAAAATTGACGCGTGAATGTGGGCGCTTAAAGAAATAATCAGCCGCGCCCAACACGTTACTTTTAAACCGAATTTTTCTATGCCGAAGCGTATAAGACTACAGAGGTTGGAGTTATGTGGACATACACACTCCGCGAAGCTAATGCTAATCGTGAAGGAAAGACGTGTTTAGAACGTGAGATTTTTTTGTCGGGTCCGTTTAGCGACCAGTGCACTAGGTTAAAGTCAGTGTGCTGTATAAATGGCACTGTGTTACACTTACTTTCATCGTGTGTCTCAATAAAATTCAACATAATCATGCAGGGCAGCGAAAACTTACGTGGAGTTGTAGTACACTTGTTGTTTGTAACATAAAAACAGTTCCTTCTCGGAAATAAAAATCCGCCCTATAGAGTTCCGTTTAACGTCCCACGCGTCACAAAAAAATTCAACACGACTGTACTAATCTACACGCCATCTATTTTTTCTTCACCATAAATTCCAAGGATGAAAAGTAACGACGTGTTTTTTATGAACTACATAAAAACTGGTTTTGAATTCAATGTATATGCCCGTCAATGAAATAATACCGAGTGACTCACATTTTCTGCTCACGCTGTGCTCGGTGCGAATGTCATTTACAAATCTACATGTGAAGGACAAGTGAAATGCTATCAATAGTAAAATACAATTTGAATTGAATGATTCATACGGATTTAAAATCAAATAAAGAAAAAGAAAAAATGGTGTGTGAAATACAAAAAAAAGCAGTCCTCGGAAAGTGGTAGCAGTGTTACACGTCTGCCTTACTGCGTGGAGTTTGCATGTTTTCCACGTGACAGTCGGTATAGGTTCTGGGACGCCCACGACCCCACGCGAAGAAAACAAATTAGAAAATACGTCTGTGTAAGCTCTCAGTCGTACAGGAGTGGTCCATCGATGAGAAGGTTTCTTCAGCCGTCATCTGTACAAAAGTGAAGGTTTCGGACGTTTCGCCTCCTATCCAAGAGGCTTCGTCAGCGAACTAAAGTCTGATGAGGTGATACCTGTGGGTGTGGGGGTAATAGGCCAGTCGTTAGTCAGGAATGTAGGAACAATCAGTGGGGCCACAGGGAGGGGTCCTCGGCCCCCCCAACCTGAGAGTAGGGACCTATCATAGCTGTGTCCGGCGCCACCATGTCTGGACATTAGGGATATATAAATGGGCCCGATACGACCAGGCAGACTTTAGTTCGCTGACGAAGCCTCTTGGATAGGAGGCGAAACGTCCGAAACCTTCACTTTTGTACAGATGACGGCTGAAGAAACCTTCTCATCGACAAATTAGAAAATGGATGAATGGATGGTGCTCAGAACTTTAGGCACCAGAGGCCGCTGTCGTCTAAAGATGTCATACATAGAAGTGGAAAACGAGGACAATACAACGAAACACATTTGTACTGCTTTTGAGAATGCTGGCATGTATTCACGCTTTATTCTTTATGTAAAATTGGTTTGTTGTAATATTTGGTTTTCATCGTTCCCCCGCCATTTACCGTCCTTCCACATTTCTCCACAGATTCACCGATTTAAAAATATTAAGTACTCAATTTCCCCAATACCCCCCCCCCCCCCCCCAATAAGCTTGAAATACTTACTGTCTGTAAAAACAACATATTATCTGTTTTCCATATTGGGGGTGAGATTGGAAATTTTACTGGCTTGCTTACTTGCTTTTTTTGTTCATGTAAAGTCGAACATCGAATGTGCAAGAACTGAGAACAGGGAGATGGACCCAAAGAAAAAACACTTAGGCTAGTGGAAAATGTGTGTCTTGGAGTATGAGGATGCATTGTTTTTATTTCTTTGTCAATGGAACTAAAACTAAGCAGTAAGTCAGACCCCGCCCTCGCTGGCTGGCATGTCTGCACACACACACACACACACACACACACACACACACACACACACACACACACACACACACACACACACACACACACACACACACACACACACACACACACACGCACACACGCACGCACGCACACACAAACACGCACACACACACACGCACGCACACACTCAAACAAAAGGACACAACAGTTTTACCCCACAGTCAGTCTGTGTTGGGTTTGCCAAGACGGGATGCCCCGAAAGGACCCCAGCTGAGCAAAGAGCAACAAGTGGCCCAATGACATTTTGGGTAAATCTTTCAACATTTGTGAAACATTTTTTGTTTGTTTTCTGCATTGACATAAGAAAAAAATCACAACTATTTGCTTCATTGGATTTTTTTACTATAGCGGTATTGAGGCTGATGTTTAGCATATTATGCATACAAAGCATGGCATGTCAGGAGAATACAGTATATTCATATTTTCATGTGTTTTTGGTCTGTGTAGTTGGTTATTGACATGATCTGAAGGCAATCTTGTTTAAATAATCTGATTTATGGGTTAGAATGGAGGTGTTCAAGTTGAGAGGACTGTCATGGATCCTCCTCCTGCTATGGTCTCGGCCACTCTGGACAACCGCACAGAGGCGCAACGGACGCAGGAATAACTACAAGCTGTATGAGGATGGACCAAATGGTAAGGTTAAAAATGATTCATTGATTAGTGAGTGAGTAGGTAAATTGACTGGGTTTATCAGTTAGGAAGAAATTGATGTTCATAGAAGATATCAAATCACTGGTCCTCAACTGCTGGTTTGTGGTCTATCCTGAAACTGGCTCTTGAGATGTCACCTTTACACAACTTCATGTGTTTGTAGGGTTGTCCAATTTGGGTTGTGATTTTTATGAAATCGTGACAAAATAGTATTTGATGTTTTTTTTGGAAAATGGATTGCTTACAAAACCTCTATGGGGGTGTCATCAAAGACACATGTATGTTCGGTTGAGATGTTTACAATACCGATGTTCCATTCTTTAATTGACAATATTAACTTGTCTTGTATTTTTACCCAAAACGTGTTGGGTTGGGAAGATGATAATTTTTTCTGCTATGATTTATCAAAGTGAAACAGTTTTTCTGGTGTTTCGAAAAAAGTTCTTATGACTTCAATATGGCGCCGCGAGAGTGGATACCTCTGCAGCAGCTCCTGTATTTTGTTTTTCAACTTATTTTCCTTCCCTTTTCCTTTTATGACTTTGCTCTTGTGAAATGTACATTTCTACACAGCGAGACTAATAAAGGTTGCTCTAATCTAATTAAATCTAATTTAAAATGTATATATATATATATATATATATATATATATATATATATATATATATATATGTGTGTGTGTGTGTGTGTGTGTGTGTGTGTGTGTGTGTGTGTGTGTGTGTGTTTTTCAAATATTCCAATTTAGAATGTCGTACATTTTAAATATTTTTTTGTGGTATCAACATTTGCTGAACTGATCAAAAAGAAATATAAAGTTCTTTTTAATCAGTGAAAACACATCCAATGGCCTTTGTGGTGCATTTACCGGCAGGTGGTCGCCCATGCTCCTTGGAAGTGGTCTTCATCCTGGACAGCTCCGAAAGTGCCAAGATCAGCCTGTTTGAGAAACAGAAGGCGTTCGTGCTGGGCTTCAGTACGCGTCTGTCCATGCTGCAGGTCGCCGGTTGGACGCTGAGTGTGCGATTGGCGGCCTTGCAGTACAGCAGCTCCGTGTCTCTGGAGCAGCACTTTTCGGCCTGGACCAACCTGGATGCCTTCCACGATCGAGTCAGCATCATGAACTACATCGGCCATGGTACATACACGACCTACGCGATCGGAAATGCAACGGAGCTGCTGGTGAAGGAGACCCCCGACGACAGCGTCCGTGTGGCCGTGTTGATGACGGACGGCGCGGACCACCCGCGGAACCCTGACGTGTTGGTGGCCGCCACCAAGGCCAAGGAACACGGCGTGAAGATGTTTGCGGTGGGGCTATCGCATATCGCCCGGCAGGGGGTCAACAGTGCCAAATTGAGGGCCGTTGCCAGCGCGCCGGCTCAACAGTTTGTGCAAAGTCTTCAAGACCCTTGGCTGGAGCAGCGGCTGCTTAAAGAGATGGTGAGAAGAGTTGTGTGGATATCTTTGCATGACAATATATCCTTTGAGGTTTTTGAAAATATGTGCTCATCAAAACCCCAAACTACGGCAGATGTTTTAAAAAACACAGCAAAGACTCAACTTGTCTTTTATGAACACACATTTTTAAAGTTTTGAAAACTATTTATGGAAGAATAAAACTTGTCTATCCCGCTGAAAAATTAAAGTGGTATCTTTCGCTCATGTCGCAACTCCACCTTAGCTCTTTATGCTGCATTTTTAAGACACTAACTCCATTTTGTTGCCCTGCTCTGTTTTCTCACTCCCTTCAGTCGCCTTAATCGGTTCTTGTTTTTCTTCCAGGGCTCAGTCGTATTACAAGAGGTACGTGTTCCTGTTTTGGGTGACTTATCACTTGAATGAATGTCAACTACAACATCATCAACAATCATTTTGATTCATTTCTCATGTTCTTATTATTAGTGTCCTGAAACACAGATGTGTTTGTGTGGAGTTGGACAGCCAGGTCCACCAGGTGATCAGGTGAGATTTTTATCGATCCATCTATCCATTCATCCATCCATCCATCCGATCACAGACCGACCGACCTACCTACCTACCTACCTACCTACCGACCTACCTACCTACCTACCTACCTACCTACCTACCTACCTACCTACCTACCTACCTACCTACCTACCTACCTACCCACCCACCCACTTAACTAACCTAACTTTCCTAACCTACCTACCTGCCCACCCACCCACCTACCTACCTACTTAACCCACCTAAATAACTTACCTAACCTACCCACCTACCTACCTACTTAACCTACCTATCTAACTAACTTACCTGCCTTTCCTAACCTACCTACCTACTTACCCATCCACATACCTACAACATACCTACCTACTTAACCTACCTACCTAACTAACTTACCTAACCTACCTACACACCCACCTACCTACCTAACTTACCTAACCTACTTACCTACTCACCCACCCACCTACCTACCTACCTAACCTACCCACCTACCTAACTACTGAACATACCTACATAACTAACTAACTTACCTAACCTACCTACCCACCTACCTACCTACTTAACCTGCCTAACTAATTAACTTACCTAACCTACCCACCCACCTACATACTTAACCGACCTACCTAACTTACCTAACCTAACTACCTACCAATCGTACCTACCTACCTCCATACCTACCTAACTAGCCTACCTACCTACCTCCCTGGCCTACCTACATACCTACTGCACCTACCTAATCTATTCGACCTATCTACCTACCTACTGTACCTCCATACCTACCTACCTAACCTACCTACTGTACCTACCGAACCTAACCTACCAAACTACCTACCTACTGTACCAACCTACCTTGTTAACCCATATTTACTGTGCCAGAACAGTCTGACTACAGTAAAGTCTCGTTATATCGATATCGGATATATCGATAGTCCCGGTTATATCGATACTATTTCTATGCGCGCACGGAGAAAATTACATGCAAACAGGGTCGGGATATATCGATAGTCCCGGTTATATCGATATTTTTCGGACTCCCTTGAATATCGATATAACGAGACTTTACTGTACTTATTTTCACATCCCTCATATCTTCTAGATGGAACTTGAATGCATTTAACCAGTAGTCAGCGAAAGTTTTAACATCAACGCGTTTCAATTCAGGGTCGAAAAGGAGATCAAGGTTTTCGAGGGATGCCAGGTCCCAAAGGAGCAAGGGTACGCCACCAGATATTTCAGTGAAATTATTTCAAAAGCCAATCTGCGGATGTTTATGGATTTTTTTTATCACCATTTAAGGGGGAACCCGGTGGGCACGGTCAACCAGGAAGTGATGGCCATGAAGTAAGCGTCATCTCATTTCACACTGTTGATTTGAGGTGAGTATTTTAATTGTGAAGGACTATCTTGCAGGGACGTCCGGGTTTCAAGGGTAGCAAGGTGGGTGTCTGATTTAATCAAGAGTGACTTCATGACAGGACTGATGGTATAGGATACATATAAATGGTCCATTTTTTCAGGGAGACAGAGGAGAATGTGGAGCACCCGGTGTGAAAGGTGGCCCTGTATGTTACAGACTAATGTTATAATTTCGATTAGAAACGCTCAATTAGCACCCTTGATTATTAATTCTGTACCATTTTTTAGGGTTTTCAAGGGCCTGCCGGACCACAAGGACCAAAAGGCAAACAGGTGAAGTATTCAGATGTAATAAAATTATATAAATGTCATTCAATTCAATATGAACTCTGCGCTCTCGCTCTCTCTCTTTCTCTTATCTCCCCAAACAAATATGAAATGAATAAGAATAGAGTCTGACTTTTCTAGAGAAAATTTATGCTCTAGTTACAATTAAATTTGATTAAAATTCAAATATCCGCAACTCAGTTTTTCTTTATTTAAATTGAGTTTTTTTTTGTTTTTTGTTTAAATATTTCATATATTTTGCACTTCTCATACATTGACGGAACACTTTGAGTCACTCGACCCCGCCCCCCCACCCCCACCCACACGCGCTCTCTCGCATACTCTTCTTTGTACTATTATGTTAGTATAAAATCATATGGCAACATATTCTCCCAGGCATTCTTTTTGCAACAAAACGTGGACATCAAAGTGTAACCGTACAACAGGAGTGGAAGCGAAATTTGTCTGTATTCACCTCTGCACTCATGGAATGTGAGTATCGGCTTCTGCCTAATCCTCATCCCAAAGCAGGGAATCCAAACTCGCAGGATATTTTTCTTGGACTTTGTGTGGCGGGATTAGCGGAGCGACCTGGACACTGGCTTGTCCGAATAAAAAGTATTTTGTCCTGGAAAGTTATAGAACATGAAAGACTGAGACGGTGACTTTGATCTACACTGACTGTGTTTGAAAATGAAGTCACTTCTTCTTTTCCTTTCGGCTTTTCCCTTCAGGGGTCACCAGAGCGAATCAGTGTTTTCCATCTAACCCGGTTTTGTGCATCCTCTTCCCTCACACCAGTTAAAACAGATAAAACTCCTCTTACGTCTTCCTCTCAGTCTCCTGCCTGGCAGTTCAAGGCTCAGCATCGTTCTCCCGATATAGTCACTTCCACTCCTCTGGACATGTCCAAACCATCTCAGTCTGGCTTCTCTGACTTTCTCTCCAAAGCCTCTAATATGAGTTGTCCCTCTAATGTACTCATTCCTGATCCTATCCAACCTGGTCACTTCCAAAGAAAACCCTCAACATCTTCATCTCTGCCACCTCCAGCTCAGCTTCCTGTCTTTTCTTCAGTGGCACTGTCTCCAGTCCAAAAATCATGGCTGGTCTCACCACCGTTTTATACACTTTTCCTTTCATCCGAGCTGAAACCCTTCTATCACACATCACACCTGACATTTTTCTGCAGCCGTTCCAGCCTGCCTGGACTCGCTTCTTCACCTCATTTCCACACTCTCCATTGCTCTGGACAAGTACTTAAAATCTTCCACCTTCTTTATTTCTTCTCCCTGTGGCATCACGCTTGCACTTGGATCCCTCTCATTCACACACATATATTCCGTCTTGCTGCGACTGATCTTCATTCCTCTCCTTTCCAGGGCATATCTCCACATCTCTAGTTTCTCCGCCACCTGTTCCCTGTTCTCGCTACAGATCACAATGTCATCTGCAAACATAAGTGACATTATTGGTAAAATATAATTTCAATGTTGCATTAAGATATGAAATGTCTTCTGCAGGGTGAGATTGGACCACCTGGAGACATTGGACCTGAGGGCCCGACCGGACAAAAAGTAATTTTTAGCATATCTAACCATTCAATTTTTGGAACTGGGTCCATGCCCTTGGAATTGAAATTCGGTTAACATGTCTACCATGAGCAGACATAATAAAAAGTATCAAGAGGCAATCCAAGACAACACACATAAAGTTGAACATTTTCGTTCACAGCTGACATTTGGGCTCAGTCTTCGGGCCCCTATTTTTTTAATTCAGCCCACAAAGCTGCCTTCATTGAGCAATATATTTGGTGGGATATTTATCATGAGTAGACCCACAAAAGGTTTGCTGTTTTAGTTTGAAGTAGACATTTGGGGCCAGTTGTGGACCCAAGATTTGCATTTAATTTTTTCTCAGCGACATTAGTCAATTTCAATTTGCAATATAAAATTCAGAAGGGATGTCTATCATGTTCAGACTCACAAAAAAAGTCTCAAGAAGCCATGTTTGAAAACATATGTTTTCCATTTTGGTTATTGTGGCTAATTTAAGGTATTTTTGCCACTTTCTAGGGATCCTTTAAAAATCGACTTTGATCTAAGTAAAGTTGTAAAATGTCAAGAAAAGAAAGCAAGAATTATGATCAAATATTTGGAGGCATTGTAATGGTTATTTTCCCACAAAATATGCATGGAGCACTGGACTTGATCGTGTCATTGCTTGGTGTGTCACACAATCACACGCATACAGTAAACGACCTTTGACGAACGGACCCTCGGGTCGAGCTCCCCCCAACATTCGGACAAAGATGTCTTTACGACGAGGGAATATGAATCGATTTATAGCACATGAGATCATTTCAGGCATGGAATTCAAAGTAGAATTCACAAAGGATTATTCACAAAGACTTCTCTTTGGTGCTGAAATGGAGGTTGCCACTTGTTTTCATTTGACGATTTGGCCAACGATACTTGGAATTCTCATTGAAAGGACAACCGGCACCATTTTTTTGTTTCCTAAGTGACATCAGAAAAACGTTTTATAGAATCTAAAATACCCAAAACACGCAGGCTGATATTTGTAGTCAAAAGAAAAACACCAATAAAAATGACTTAAAGTGTCCAAAAACGACTTCAAAATGAAACCGGAAATGGCGAGTTTCAGAAAGTGCCACCCCCTTGTTCGTGACGTCACGCCAAGACGACTTGCCTTTCTCGAGAATCAAAACAATGGCTTCAGATTCGGAGAAGATGCTTTCTTGTTACTCATCCAGTTATGAATATGATTCAAATAGTTCTGAAGAGGAAAGCATAAATGTTTGTAATCGATTAAAGGAGTCCTCCCATATCAATTCGAGCCGTCAATGACAGCAATGTAGCACCCAGAAAATGCAGATGGCGCCCAAGCTCTGTTGGAAATGGGCTGATTTGTCTGCTGGGAATTTATATCAGCGAATATCAAATAGCTGTCTCGGTGCAACACACAACGATTCACCATCGTGTTATTTATGTGTTTTCCTTCTAATTTCGCCATCAACACAAAGTTTTCAGACCAAACAAAGTACCACAAAATGCATTGTGTGTCGCTTTCTCGGTCAGGGGCGTTCCTTTAGTGGCGTCACGTGGGGATCGTCATCAACTCGAAAACAAGACTTCCTGAATATTCAGCGCGAGTCTTAAAATGTAAAATATAGCTATATGCGGTGGAATCTTTGTAAAACACGCTCAGTAGAAGTCATTTGAAGTGATTTTACAAATTATGGACACAACTTGTCCGGTGGCGTCGGTTGTCCTTTAAAGTCATTTCACATTTATTAATTCGTGTTTATTTTGGTTGACAGGGAGACAGAGGACAAGTGGGAATGCTGGACCACCGGGGGATTTTGGGATTGGTTTTCCAGGAGCCAAGGTTGCGTAATTTATCATCATTTAGATGAACAATCGTGTAAAATGTACTTTCATTTCAAACGGTTTGTTTTCAGGGAGAAAAAGGCAACCAGGGAAGACCTGGACAAGCTGGTCTAGTTGGTGTTGGAGAACCGGGACTACCGGTAGGCATTAACATAATGTTCGTGTGTTGTTTTCTGTTTTTCTGAGACATGTTGAATTTTATCAGCGGTTTGTCTTTTATCGTAAATGATGCTTGATTTTTTTTGTCCCTCATGAACTATTTTATTTTTTTAATCAACTCAGTTTGGAGTGTGCATTTGTTTTCTTTGTGGCAAATAGGAGACATTTTACTTCAGTTACATTAAGATGCACACATACATTACAATATATATACATTATTATACACATACATTATGCTCTTTTCTTTCAGGGTCCTGTAGGACCACCCGGAATTCGAGGCAACCCGGGACCTCCTGGAGAGGGCTTGGCAGGACCCAAGGTGGGTCACAACAGAATACGTATAATGTAAAAAAAATGGTTGAATTTCCTCTAGCGGTATCTCACTGAATTCAAAGTTTGTATCATGTGACAGTAGTACATTTTTAAGTGCAGTTTATTTGTCTTTAACTTTTGAGTACAAGTATTTTTTTTTATCTTTTGGAACTCTCTTTTTAAATACAGTAAAGTCTTGTTATATCGATATTCAAGGGAGTCCGAAAAAATATCGATATAACCGGGACTATCGATATATCCGACCCTGTTTGCATGTAATTTTCTCTGTGCGTGCATAGAAATAGTATCGATATAACCGGGACTATCGATATATCCGATATCGATATAACGAGACTTTACTGTATATAGGACATTGTAATACAGTGGGACCTTGGCTTACGCACTTAATTGGTTCCCAGACAGAGTGTGTAAAGGGAAAAGTGTGTATCACAAAAATTAATTTCCCATAGGAAACCATTAAAATTAGAATAATCAGTTCCCAGTACTCCATAAAATATAATTTTCAACTAAATAAGCCTTTAAAGTACAAACAATATACCTTATTCTATGTATAAATGTGCTATTGTATTGTAATGAAAGAAATACAGTGCACTGTAAAATAAAGTTGTTTTATTTACCTTTGTGATGGTCGTTGATGGCTTGATGGAATGGAGTGGCAGGTCAGAGAGAATTGCTGTTTGAAAGGAGTCACATTCCATAAGGACTGTAATTAAATAAATAAACTGTACGTAGTCGTCTTATTTACCTTTGTGATGGTCGTTGATGGCTTGATGGAATGGGGTTCAGACTTCTCTTCCTGTGTTATGAAAGTCCGGTTAGGCATCTTTTTCCAAAAAAGGCCGGTCTAATCTGCATTAAATAGTTGCTGAGGAACATAGCCTTCTTCTTTCACCATTTCGAGGAACGATCCCTTAATAAACGGCCAATAAATGGCGAACTTCCAGGTTGTCAGAGTGAATTAGCCGTGCTTTCTCGGATATAATTGCTTTATTCACGCTGTCGCCGGCTAGCTGCTTTTCGTTAATCCAAATTAACAGAAGTTTTTCAACCTCTTCTATTGCCCCAGCCCGTTGCTTTGACAAGATGGAACACCTTTAGCAACACACGCAACTTAGCATATTGGTACTGGGCTGTTAAGTCAGACAAACGCACACCTTGTTCGTGTTTCTCAATGATCCCCTTCTTCTCCTCGACTGTAATTTTGCATTGTGTCTTCTTTGGCTGAACACGAGCCTGTGGTGGGGTCTTTTTCGGTCCTATAACAGCAAAACTATCCATTATAAATCCTTGAAGACGATCGACGTGTGCATTCAAGAGAAAGGGGGTGTGGAAAGGTAGGCCGGCTGGGGCGCTGTTCGGTCGTGTGCTTTGGTGTTCTTGTCATGGTGGGGTGGCGCTCCATGTGTATCCCGAAAAGTAGTGCATATGTCAAGGTTTGATTTTAATAAATGTAACGTTCGTAAAAAGAAAACTCGGTAAGGCAAGGTGTTCGTAAACCGAGGCCCCACTGTATATATCGATGAAAAGGTTTCTTCAGCCGTCATCCGTACTTCTTTGAAGGTGTCGGATGTTTCGCTTCTCATCCAAGAGTCTTCGTCAGTGAACTAAAATTTGCCGGTAGAGCAGGCACCTATCATAGCAGAGGTCTGGCACCGCCACCTCTGGACAGTAGGGATATATATATATATATATATATATATATATATATATATATATATATATATATATATATATGATACACTGTAAGTGTATTTAAGTAGTTTTGTACTATGGCTAGTATCGTCTTTATTTTTGTGCTGACATTCTACAGGGAGATCGAGGATTTGAAGGACCCCGGGGCAATCATGGGCTACCTGGCATCGGGTTCAAAGGTGACAAGGTAAAAGAATCTGTTTTGCAACTTGGTGACATGTCTGGCATGTAAACTATGTTGCAGTTTGTCAATTGCAACACTGCTACAATGTAGTTTTTTATATTTTGTTCACAATACAGTTGACATTCAAAACTCGTGATTTCACTAATTTGTGGAATTTTTTAAAATATTTTTTGATTAGATTTTTTTCAAAAAGATTTTTCAGTTATTTTCTGCCTGAAAGTAATGCTAGCTTAATGCTAATGCAATGCAAAACACTATAGATGGGCAAACAAATTGCATTCATACTATTGTGGTACAACACTGAGTATCATACCTCTGAAGATGGAGGTTACAGATTCGCTTTGGCGACCCCTTGAAGGGAAAAGCCGAAAGGAAAAGAACATTAGGGAATGAAAAAGTGTATATAAGATGTTTACGTAGTTTATTAAGCAGGAAACTGTTGAAAGGAAGGGAAAGGAAGAAACGGTAAAACTATTTTATTAATAGTTTATTTAATAGTTTATTAATAGTTTATTACATGGTTGCTTTGTACTGTATACTGTTTCACCAATTGTGGCGGATCTCCGAACAGTTTCCCTTTGAAAAACAAATGTCCACTGTGGCTTTGCATTTAATGATCATTTGACAGATTTTTTTTTTATTCTCAGGGGATTGTCGGCCCACCTGGCTTTCCAGGCCCAGTTGGAGCTTCTGGTGTTGGACTCCAAGGAGAAAAGGTAACCCCCCCCTAAAACCCGAAGGAAATATCATTCAAAAAATATGAAGTTGAATACAGTGTCTCTTTTCTTTCCTTCAGGGTGATCAAGGCCCACCTGGACCTCCAGGCCTCAGAGGAGGTCCAGGCGTGGGATTTGCGGGTCCTAAGGTAATGTAGTGGGAGGTGTCCGTTTCCTACTGTTAATCCTGATGGGCATTTCAGCTATTTAGCATTTTGATTGTGTCAAAATTGCTCTGTATATGTTCACACACAATTATGCAAATGATATAAATTCATCCCGTCCATCAAACCAGTCAGACTGGTTGGGTTACCAATGGCAATGCGAAGCATCATGTGGTGCATTATCAAGGGAAATTGTTAGACGTAATGGCAAATAACTGTATGGTTGCCATCAACGTTTCTGCTATTGATCTTGGACACAGTGTGTCTTGATTTGATTACATTTGTTTGTGCTAAATTTAGGGAAATCAGGGATTTCCTGGAATACCAGGACCACCTGGGGAGAGAGGTGTAGGAGTGCCTGGCCCAAAGGTTAGTTCCCACAAACTCACATCATAAAATGTCATCAATAATGTTCAAAACTATTTATATTTTAATTACTGTTTGGCATTTGACCACGTGTGACTTTTGAGTTTATTCCTCAGGGGGACGTAGGGGCTGAGGGACTCCCAGGCGTACCCGGTCAGCCGGGAGAAGACGGAAACCCGGGACTAAAGGTACCGCCACTGCACTGTTTGTACCAACATTACAAAACATGTTCCACGAAAGAAGTAAAGGATTTCTCAACGCTAGGGTGACATCGGGTTTCCAGGGCCCAGGGGACTAGATGGCAATCCCGGTAAAGGTGCCCCTGGAGAGAAGGTGAAGCTTTTGATTTTATCGGAGACCCTTTGACCATGCCATCACATATACTTTGTGATGAAAAACTCTACAATCTCTATTGTTTGTCATCATTTCAACAAAGTTCATGCGGTCTTTTGCCAGGGAGTCAGAGGGGACCGAGGGTCCAGAGGTCAGCCAGGTCCTCTTGGTCCTGTGGGACCAGCAGGAGCCAAGGTAAGGACGATGACTTTCGAAAGTTATTTTGAGCAATTTGCGACTAGGAACTGTGACTTCCCAAGTTCGTTGCGTTTTTGTATTTAGGGGGATCCGGGATTTATCGGGCCACCCGGTGCACCTGGACAACCTGGGAGAGGACTACCTGGTGCAAAGGTGAGAACGTGGGGCACCTTTGACTCAAAAATGTGAAATGTGTTTGTATTTCTAAAACTAATTTCCCCACTGAAATGAATGGAAAGGCCATTAATCTGTTCCAAGACTTTCAAAACCACCAACATTTTTGTAATAGTGTTTTCAATTTGAAAGATAATACTGTATAGTATTGCTGTACAGTATTATTTAAATTGTGGCTATCGGAAGTTTTATGTCCCGTTGTATGAAACTTGTTTGAACTACAATACCTGTTGTTTTCTGTTCAGGGAGATCCAGGTCCACAAGGTCTCGCTGGAGCTATGGGAGAACCTGGGCGGGGTATAACTGGACCCAAGGTAAATTGATCATTGTAGTCCTTACATTCCTGGCCAATGAAGATTATTCAAGATTATTCTGATTCTGTTTTGAAGGGTGACAGAGGGCCTCCGGGGTCTTCAGGGTTTCCTGGAGGTAAAGGTGAAGGTGTTCCGGGCCCTCCGGTGAGTAACACAGTGCAGCATCAGTATTAAGTCTTTGTACAAACTCATGCAAAACGCTCGGTCTCAGGGTGCGCCGGGACATCCTGGATTGCCAGGAGAGAGCGGAGCAGATGGTGTTGGCCTACCGGGGGCAAAGGTAAGGTATGGCAAGGTATTTCTATTAGAATATAATTAATTACTTGAATCTAGGGAGACCGAGGCTTGCCTGGGCTTTCTGGACCTGTAGGACTACCGGGGATTGGACTCCAAGGGCCAAAGGTAGTTAGACCCAGAATTGTTTTATTTTTTTGAAGGTTACACGTGAATCCAGAGGTAGAAACATGTTCACTGTAACCTGAATCTTTGCTTAATCCCTGTAGGGTTCCATTGGCATGATAGGACCAACAGGTCCACAAGGATCCGCAGGAGAGGGCATCCAAGGGCAAAAGGTAAACCAAAAACCAGCTGATTCCACTTTCCTTCCTGTTAGTCAGGTGTAAACATCATAATTTATTTCTAGGGGGAGCCTGGATTTCAGGGGATCCCTGGCTCCAGGGGTCCTGCTGGAGTTGGACTACAGGGTGATAAGGTGTCCTTCTGACTTCTAGTTATCTTTTGTTTACATCTTTGTGTTAGGGGATTGACACGATGGATGTTACCTTTTTGTCTCAGGGTGACCGAGGGTCTGCTGGTGAGAAAGGAAAGAAGGGTGACAGAGGGGCAACTGGAGAACCAGGACTTATTGGACCATTGGTACGTGACCTTGTGGTTCTACTAATTCTGAACAGATGGTTCTTAAGGCAGCAGATTCCATTTATTTTCTTTGGGAAGCCATTTTGCCAGCGCACTGCATCAAGTTTGTACCATATGTAAGTCGAGGGTCTTGATCTGCCCTGAAGGACTCTTTCTAGTTGCCCGGTACACCTTACCAGGGTAGGTAATTGCAAAGAATTCATTTAAGATGATACAATTGCACAATATGTAATGTAATGTAAATTTCTCCACTGTGAGACTAATAAAGGCAAATCCAATCCAAATCCAATCCAATATTTTCCTTTTGGTTATGACAAAGCAATAGTAGAAATGTAGACGAGTAAATTGAGATCATCGTTTCGTGTGTGTGTGTGTGTGTGTGTGTGTGTGTGTGTGGTGGGGGTTTCTGATTTCTTTTTTCCACAACAGTGCGATTCAGCAAGGATCTTGAAGGAATTGAGCTTTTATCTAACTTTTGACTGACATTACACTGTGAAACAGTATTTGCTCACATACTCCATTTTAAATCACAGGGTAGAGTCGGACAAAAAGGAGAACCTGGACTTAGGGTAGGTCTTTCCTCTGTGCTCTGAACACTGTCCGACTGACTGTAAGATGTTGTTTTTTTCCCTCAGTGCTACTTAAGGTTGCCACTGAATCAAAATTGGTCAACATTGTACGATCAATTGGCAGTGGTTCAAAAATTACTTACAGTAGTTCACAACATTCTTTATTTGTGTCCTATCATGATGATCAGACATACCAGAGTCAAATGCTAATGCTTTCCAACTCATTGAGAAGTGCTACCGCCCTGAAAAACGGGCATTTCAAACCAAACTGCCCTACTTCCTGTGAATCTTCAAACATGGCTTATATTTTTGGAGGTCTCCTCATGGTAGACAGGCCCATCAAATGTGATGCATGGTTAAACTTGAATTTCGGACTGAAGAAAATTGCATGTGGTCCAAACAAGATAATTTATTTGATTTGAAGAAACACGTAACCATAATTTCTGTATAATGTGGCCATTTTCAACCCAAATGTTGCATTTTGCAGAGGGAAGAAGTCCTCAAAATCGTGCAATCCATGTGCAGTAAGTAAAAATATTGAGAAGCACTTGCTCCATTTTCCTGGTTTGTTCATTCAGTCTTTCATCCCAGATTGTGGAGTAACATGCCGGCAGAGCCCCCTGGAGTTGGTATTTGTCATCGACAGCTCGGAGAGTGTTGGACCTGACAACTTCGAGGTAGTCAAGGATTTTGTGAGCGGCCTGGTGGATCAAGCATCAGTGAGCCGAGAAACTACCCGAGTGGGCGTGGTGCTCTACAGCCACATCAACGTGGTGGTAGTCAGCCTCAGCCAGGATGCATCTCGAGATCAGGTGAAGGCAGCGGTGCGCTCGATGACATACATGGGAGAAGGCACGTTCACGGGCAGCGCCATCCACCGGGCTAACAGGCTCTTCCGGATAGCTCGGCCAGGAGTCAGAAAGGTGGCCGTGGTTATCACTGATGGCCAGGCTGACAAGAGGGACTCTGTTAGTCTTGAGAGTGTGGTAAGGGAGGCCCAAGTGGGTGACATCGAGATGTTTGTGATCGGGGTGGTGAACACCAGCGACCACTTTTTTAGAGAGTTCAAGAAGGAGTTGGACCTCATGGCTTCAGAACCAGATGCTGACCACATGTTCCTCATAGACGACTTCAAAATGCTACCAGGTGATTGTACTGTCATTTGTTGTTAAAGGTCGCTCGCTGGGTAGGACGTTGACTTAGTGGTTAGCAGGTATGCCTCAGAATTCTGAAGTTTGAATCTCTGGCTTTTATGTTTGGAGTTACATGTTCTCCCTTTGCCTCTGTACTCAAGATTCTTGCCGCATCCTAAATACATTCATGTGTTGCGATCGGGTTCAGTTCCCCGCAACCCTAATCAGAGACACTATTGAAACCGATGATCATTTCAGCCCTGGAGAAGAAACTCCTCAGCCATATCTGTGAAGACAGTAGTAGCGTTCTCTTTCGCTACATCCCCAACGGTGGATTTCCTCCGAGACTTCCCGAGGCCTCCGGTAGTGATAATAGGCTATCTCCCCAAACCAGGACTGACATGCCCACCTTTTCGGGAGACTCCCGCAGGACTCAAATTACGGTAAGGACAACTAATTGATCCATTTCCAATAGGTACCATAATAATGAGCTTTTGACAGTTTCAGCTTTTATGCTAAGTCATCCAAATTGACAACAATGTGTTGCCCCGCTACACACACACACACACACACACACGCACACACCCACGCACACATACACACACCAACATAATATAATCGTAAACACATTATCACATTATCCATATGTCAAGTATCAAAGCTTCAATGACAATTGGGTGGAGACTCCAGTAAGAGTTTGCCCATGAAGGCCATCTTAAAATGGAAATGAACCTGAAAAATTGTACTTTCAAGCCAAAATGGCAGACTTCCTGTCAGGTTTTGGGTAAGCTTCTTGAGACTACCCATGATAGACATACTTGAGCAAATCGATGAAAAGATTTCTTCAGCTGTCATCTGTACTTCTTTGAAGGTGTTGGACGTTTCGCTTCTTATCCAAAATGCTTCTTCAGCGAGCTAAAGTCTTGCTGGTAGTTTCGGCCCTATATCTATCCCAACTGTCCAGATGTGGCGGTGCCGGACTCTGCTATGATTGGTCCCTGCTCTCAGGTTGGGGGAAGCAGAGGACTACTCCCTGCGGCTCCACTGATTACTTCTATTGTCCTGACTGACGACTGGCCTGATTGCCCTGGTATCACCTCATCAGCATAACTAAGCCTATGTTGCCTAAGCAGTCTATTGTACAAACGATCCAAACTGAACCTCACACCACCATGGCGATTAAGTGAAGGATTTTGCTGTTTTATGAAAATCGCTTCTTTTACTCCCCTTTCAAACCATTTTCTTTCGCTAAGATTTTAACCTCATTGTCGTCAAATGAGTGGCCACTAGCTTTTAGGTGCATAGGTACTGCTGATTGAGGCCCACTAGTATTATCCCTGCGATGTTGATCAAGTCTTTTTTTGAGAATTTGTTGAGTCTCCCCAATGTACTGCTCTTTACAATTTTCATTCCAACAATGTATTGAATAAACTACGTTACTTTGTTTTTCATTTGGCAGCCTATCTTTTGGATGCACTAATTTTTGCCTGAAAGTGTTTATCGGTTTGAAATAAGTAGGAATTTCATGTTGCCAAAGGACTCTGTAGTTTTTCAGAAACTCCTGCAATGTAAGGTACTGCTACCCCTCTCCTTTTTGTATCTTCAGAATTTTTGGTTTCATTCCCTATTCTTTCCTTTTGACATTTGTTAAAAAACCACTGAGGGTACCCACAGTTTGTGAGTGCTCTCCTGATTTGGTTTTGACTCCTTTTCTCTACCTAAGTAATCAGTGGAGCCGCAGGGAGTAGTCCTCTGCTCCCCCAACCTGAGAACAGGGACCAAACATAGCAGAGTCCGGCACCGCCACGTCTGGACAGTAGGGATATATATAGGGCCAAAACTACCAGCAAGACATTAGTTCACGGAAGAAGCATCTTGGATAAGAAGCGAAATATCTGACACCTTCAAAGAAGTACAGATGACGGCTGTAGAAACCTTTTCATCGATGGACCACTCCTGTACGACTAAGAGCTTACACAGACATACTTGAGCAAATATCATGTTGCCAAGTCAAACAGGCTTTCACAGCTGAGTTTTTAAAACAGTTCTGTGGCCGCAATTGAGAAACTTTGTTCTTGAGACCAACCTCGTGTTACAGGAAAAGTCTTTGCTCATTGATTTGTTGTTGTCCTTTCTCGCTCATGGTTGACTTTTGCTCGAAGAATGCTAAGCTAATTTTGTATTATTTTGATGTTTTCTCTTGGACAGCCACGCCCGCCACCATATTACACTGACAGACAAACGACCACCCCGAGACCAAAAATGGAAGACTGGAGTTCAACGGTAGCGCAGAGACTTCCGTTCCTTGACAGACAATCTTTAAGACCGGACGGCAGGGCCCCCTTTCGGCACACGTTCAAGGCACGGATCAACGAGCCAACCACTCCCACCGTTAAAATGTCAGTAGGAGCTCCTCAAATCACCCCAGGTGAGTGTTGGCGGTTTTTACAATTTGAATACAAATAAAATGAATGTTGTTGTAAAATGTGGTGAAAATACATTATCGTACTATTGTATGATGATTTCATACTTGATAAAATGTGCTTTTTACCTCTGTTTAAATGTTATTTTTGTTTTCTCTTAATTTTAATTGATCCCTTTCTAATTTGATAAGATAGTTATTGTCAAAATGAAATACAGTGATATCTTGGCTTATGAACTTAATTTGTTCCCAGACAGAGTGTGTAAGGCGAAAAGTGTTTCCCCAAAATTAATTTCCCATAGGAAACCATTAAAATGAGAATAATCCGATCCCAGGTCCCCATAAAACATAATTTTCTACTTTATAATTTTCTAAGCCCTAAAACTACACAAAATATACCTTATTTTATGTATAATAAATGTGCTATGGTATCATAATTAAAGAAATAAACTGTACAGTATAATAAAGTCGTTTTATTTACCCTTGTGATGGTCGTTGATGGCTTGATGGAATGGAGTGCCCGGTTTTCTCAGCATTAAACACTTGATGAGGAACGTAACCTTCTTCTTTGACCATCTTGAGGAATGATCCTTTGTCGTTGCTTTCTCTGTGATAATTATATCTAGTTCCTCATCAATTGTGTTCTGTTTAGCTGGGTTGATAGCTTTTTGCATCAAGTGTACAGATGGCTTCTGTGGGTTGTTTGTGGAGCCTGATTGATGGGATATTTAAACCTTGCAGTCTCCACTCTGTCTTTGAACTATCAAAGTTGAAACTCTCTCACTGTCGTCTGCCTGTCTCTTTAATGTTTAAAGCACCCCCCTCACTGCTGCGTTCTTGACAATTCACGTGGCTTTAACCGAAGACTGGGGGCAGGGAATAGAGGACAAAAACAGTCGGCTGCCATTTTGTTGGTAGAAGAACGGGCCCGTTCGCGAACGACACATTACTCATTGAGGCAGCTCCGTGTGTATCCCGAAAAACATTCGTATGCCAAGGTAAAATTTTCATAAATGTAAAGTTTGTAAGCCAAGGGGTTCGTAAACTGAGGTATCACTGTATATTGAAACAGTTTTACTATGATTAAAACAGCTTTTTTCTGGTTTCTTTTCACACCATTAGAGCTCTGCCACACCCCGTTGGATCCGGGTCCGTGTCGAGACTACGTGGTGCGCTGGTACTATGACTCTGAGGCCAATGCCTGTGCGCAGTTCTGGTTTGGGGGTTGCCATGGCAACGGCAACCAGTTTGACAACGAGAGAAGATGCAAACAAACCTGCGTGCGAGTGTAACCTCAACTACATATAATGTATAGGTCCTTACGATCATCAACATCTAAATCATGTTCTTGGTAAAGGTGCTCCCATTTTCAAAAATGATTACATATGACGTTTGAATGGTGACAAAGGAGGATTAAAAAATATAACAGTGATGTTACTTACCTTATGTACTTGAACACTTTAAAAGAACTAACTTTTTTCTCAATTGCTATTTTTTTTAAACATTTCTTTCAATGTATTGACATAAATAAAACATATTTTTGAATCACTCTTCTTGCTCTTTTTTATTTACAGTACTAATTTATAGGGTGTGCAACAGATTCCAAATTGCAGTTAAATCATGAGTTGACCAAAAAGGGAACTTGACATTTTAATTAATTTATTTTCATCTAGTATTAAATTTTGCCACTATATCAAATTGAATTGTGAACAAACACAAAACCTAAAAAAATATGGCTATGCATAAGATTGCAATTACAGTAAAGTCTCGTTATATCGATATCGGTTATATCGATAGTACTGCTTATTACGATACTATTTCTATGAACGCAAAGAGAAAATTTACAAGCCGCAGTATCGGATATACCGATAGTGCGGTTATATCGATATTTTTTCCGACTCCCGAGAATATCCATATAACGAGACTTTACTGTACTTTTTAATTGAAAATTGTAAAATTAAATTCATCATAGATATATACAATGTGCACACATAGGTTAATTATGAACTTTTTTTTTTAATTAAACACAACAATAACGACATATTACAGCCACTACGGCCATGAGATGAATGAATTATTTTAATTTTGACAGAGCAAATTTTTGGTCTTCATTTGTAAAAGACGAGGAATGATGACATGACGATGTAACCTGGCTGCTGAGTTGGATCCGGATCCTTCCCGTTGAACAGACCGAAATACTGAATTGTGTTGGACGCCTGACCGCTAACATCCAACTGCAAAGAGCACGCACGCACACCCGCAATCACATTTTAATTGAAAAGTGTCATGATCTGGTTGGCGACCAACGGGCGGCGCTGTCGGCCCCGCCTGCAGCCTTGCAGCTGCTGGTCGTTTGGCGGACTTTTACTCTTGTTTTTCTTTTGATACTTTGTATTTTTTCCTGTTCAGATGATTTTGATATTTTACATTTTGTTCCTGCTGACTTTATTTGAATACAATTTGTCGAACACAACCTCCTGCTCCCTCCTGCCTGCTTTTTGGGATCCACAACCGCCATCACCACCTTGCAAACCGTGACAAAAAGAGACCCTACCGTAAAATGTATACAAGAAGTCACTGTGGGTACGATGGCAAATAAATAGTTTCTTGTACATAAATACCAAAAAAGAAAATATATTGCCATGGGTGGAAGAGGCATTAAAAATAAAACAATTCAAGTATTTATGACAGAAATTCCTTGTTTAATTTAAAAAAAAAAAAAAGCTATGATATTGATTTTGAAGTCATCCACATCTCTGTCATAAAATTTAAAATCTATATTTTTAAGTTAACTTATTCGGGAATCTAAAAGCATGGTGCGGAGCGCCATTTCCGAATTTGTTTGGATTTTGTGTTTTCCTGTGGGAGTGCAGATAAAGCGCTGATCAGACCTCTGGCAATATTTTTCCCTTCCAGGAAGGGGGCAACATTTGTCTTTTGTCCATGTTAGCGCTTTGTTACAGCTTCAACTGTTGTTAAAGCGCTATATAAATAAATATGTATGTATTGTATTTTGTACAATCTTTCAAGCAGTTTATGTAGTCCTAACCCTCAATATTCTGTGGGTCCTGGAATTTGAGTGAAAATGACAAAACCCCTGGCATTGGAGTGGTCACATATTTGCACATCGTCTGGAAGTGAATGAGTTACTTATGTTTTGTGCACAATTGTCATTCATTTTGCAACAATTACATTGTAATTGTTACATATTTAGATACATTTTTATGTTTTAAAAAACATTCACATCTGAATTTTGGGGCAGCTTGGAACGGATTAGGGCATTTACATGGAAAACGTGTCTCGATTTACACAATTTCCTGATGAAGAAATTTCTTCCAGAACCAACTAATTTAATAAGTAGAGCTACCACTGTAAATGAATCTGTCAGTGCCTAGCGAGGGACATCCATTGTATTTGAAAAGGGATTTGTACCTGTGCGGTGACGTCGAGCCTCCAGGGGTCCACCTGCAGCCCGTCACACCAGCCGCCGCGGCCATAAAGCCACGTGCCGTGTTCATTGGGCACGGCGCCTTCCTTCACGCGCTCAGTGCAGCCCAGTGCTGAGCCTGCTCAAATACACACAGACTACTATTATGAAATGGCACCTTCTATTTAGATTATTTTTTCCTTCACATAATTACCCTAATAACATTTGACTTCATTATATTTCAGATGTTTTGCTTTTATTTTCTTAACACCGAGTAAAATGACATGAGAATGCATCAATCGCACAACACACCTGCGGTGTCGAAGGATCGCGTGTTGTTGTGAACGCCGTTGACCAGGAAGTGATGCGAAGTGACGCAGAACTCTCCGCATCCATTTTCGTCGCTGCCGTGCCCTGTGATGACAGCGTAGAGCTCCATCTGCGGGGCCGCACGCTGTCAGAACTGTCCGCCATTTTGTCGATGACGCATCATACCTTTTTGGCGGAGGCGGGCACAGGAAACTTGATTGGCGGGTAGCGCTGGTTGTAAGTCTTGTCAAAAGTCCCGCCGTTGTACAATGACATCATTCGGAAAGGCCGCAGCTTTTCTCCTGACAGATCGATTGGAGTTTCAACCCCAAGAATCGTGTTCCCGTCATTCACTACGAAATTGCAAGTTGTCTTGAACCACATGCAGTCCTACTTGTCAGGTTAGCGACGCTAAACCTCAGGTTGAGGGAAACCATCCAAGGCATGGCCCACGGAGCCGTTTTGATGGTAAAGCGACAAACGCCGGCGTCCAGCACCGGAAGAAGCGGAGACACGTCTGTCTCCCAGCGGCCGATTCTTCTGCAAATTACACAATTCATCACACTATGAGGGATGGTCGATTTTTTTCAAGACAAAATTACATGATTTTCAATCAAATGCCAGATTAAATAAATAGACAGAGATAGCTAGCTGTATAGCTAGCTAAATAGATAGAGAGGTAGCTAGATAACTAGATAGCCACACAGACGGACGGACAGACAGACAGACAGACAGACAGACAGACAGACAGACAGATAGATAGATAGATAGATAGATAGATAGATAGATAGATAGATAGATAGATAGATAAAAAAAGTGTTGTTTTTTTTTTTTTTGGGGGGGGGGTGTCTAGCAACCCCACCTTCGGAAAGCGGTGATCCAGCGTCCCAGCTCGACCTGACAATACGGTCCGAGGCGATCGCAACACACGAACAGTTGCACCGTATGATCCCACTGAGGACACGACGCATCTCTGCTGCCGGGACACGAGAACGACGCATCCAACATCAGCGTGTCAAACGTCGACACGTCTGCGCACACACAAACAACCGTACCGTACAGTTCAACTTTCGACTTTCATTTGTTCTCGAGAGTAAGCTTGTAACTTGTGAATTGGGGCCCACCAGTATCACCTGGTGAGTGTTTCATTCATCCATTCATTCCTCTATTTGTCTATTTATTTATTTACCTACCTATCTTCTTCTTTTCCTTTGGGCTTTTCCCTTTAAGGGGTCGCCACAGCAAATCAGTGTCCTCCATCTTCAGAGGTTTGATTCGTATGTTTGTTTTGGCCAAGCTTTTACGTCAGATGCCCTTCCTGACACAGCCCTCTGTATTTATTCGGGCTTGGGACCGGCACAAGAAGACACTGGCTTATGTCCCCTTGTGGCTACAGAACAAGCAACTCGATGAACTTAAATAAAGATGAAGATGCTCAGTAAAAGGCTCCCAAACAAAAAATGGTCATCGGCACAGCAGCACTCCCTGACAAGTATTTCGCTTAAATACAGTAAAGTCTCGTTATATCGATATCGGATATATCGATAGTCCCGGTTATATCGATACTATTTCTATGCACGCACGGAGAAAATTACATGCAAACATGGTCGGATATATCGATAGTCCCGGTTATATCGATATTTTTTCGGACTCCCTTGAATATCGATATAACGAGACTTTACTGTATATGCAAATGATCCATCCATTTATTTATTTATTTATAATTATATATTTTTTATTTTTATAATTTCGTTTATTATCTTTTTTTATTCAATAATTATACAAATATTTATAATTGTATGTGTGTTTCATTCAATTGATGTCTCGACGAACAACACACCTCAGTGGGCAATTTATAAAGAAAAAGAGCGCCACCTGCTGGCATATTGACATCAGCCACGGCCCCTTTGTCCCCTTGCATTTGCACTTTATCAAAGACGGAGACCACAGTTGCGGGTGATTCCAGTTTCAGCTGCAGAGCTGTGGAGAAGTCAAACCTGAATACAAACATACACACAAAATTGATATATGACACTATTGCTGATATTATTTTGGAATTTAACATTTTAATTTATCAAAATGTGTTGTCTTGCTCCTGTAACGGGTTTAGTCAGCAAATTTGAGTTCAAGGCATCTCTATTGGTCACGCCTCTCTCTCTTTGACATGGCAACAATTCATACACAACATGCCAGGATTGAGTCAATTCAGATTGCGATCAGGCCCATTTAGTGACCCCCCCCCCCCTCACTCACCACTGTGCTTGCCAGTTGAGGAAGCTGAAGGAAGGGTAGAGGAACCAACCAAATTCGGCTAGCGCCCCCTGTTGGTCAATGCCGAAGAAGAAATTGGGAGACTGCGTGGTTTGGAAGGAAACGCTTACTGGCAAACCTAATCTGTCAAAAAAAAAAAAACATGTTTGTATTATTGGGACTTGGGACGATAATAATAATAATAAACAATTTTTGTTGGAATATGCAATGTGGAATTCGTGACTTGTTTAACTCATTCACAAATTTATTCGGGAATTGAAAATATGACGTACAGCGCAATTCCCAAATTAGTTCGGGTTTTGTTTTTCCTTGCTTGGGTGCCCTTCAAGTGCTGGACAAACCTCTGGCAATGTTTTCCCTTCCACAAGGGAGCAGCATTTCCCCTTTTTTCCATGTTAGCGCTTTGTTCCATCTTCAGCTGTTGTTAAAGCGCTTTATAAACCAATATGTATGTATTGCATTGTATTTTCGACAGTTGCCCTCATTTCATTTTAACTTAGGAATTAACTCTTGTTTTCTGATGAAAAAAGAGAGTCTGAGGTTTCTTATGCTGCATTGAATGTTTATGTAGTCCTAAAACTCAATATCCTGTGGGTCCTGGAATTCGATTGACAATGTCAAAAACCCTGGCACTCATGTAGACACATTTTTTGCACATCATCTGGCAGTGAATGAGTTAAATAAAAATACATACCTCATAAGCAAACGGGACACCCCAAAAAAGTGTAATTTGTCTGCATAAAATTACCAATGATTAAAAAAAAATTAAAAAAATAAAACTTAACTCGTTCATTGCCAGACAATGCGCAAAAATGTGTCCACTCCAGTGCCAGGGTTTTTGTCATTTTCACTCAAATTGCAGTACCCACAGAATATTGAGTTTTATGACTACATAAACATTTAATACTGGGTTAGAAACTTTAGACTCTCTCCTAAAAAAAAGAGTTAATTGTTAGGTCATATGGCTCTATAGTTATCTGAGCTTGAAATGGGGGTGGCTGAACAATAATAATAATAATACATTACATTTTAAGCGCCTTTCAAAGCTCTCAAGGACACTTTGGAGACTTTACAGTCACAGACAAGCATAGGTACTATAATAAATAAAATAAAATCACAAATGGTATGCATTAAATAAAATACAATTATAAAATGCAAATGCCGCAAAAACATTGCGAGAGGTCTGACCACAGCTTGATCCCCCCCACCACCGTCCCACAAGAAAAAACAAAACCCGAACAAATTCGGGAATAGCGCTCCACGTCATGCTTTTCAATTTCCAAATAAATTCGGGAATGGCAGTGAACGAGTTAATTCAACTCAAACTATGACTTTTTAAATCTTAAGAGATAGTAATCATTTTTTCAGAAAAAAAATTTTTTTTTAAATTGGAAAAACAAACGACTGATGTAAGGATAGAATGGGAATGATTGTTGCTTTTTGACTTTTGGGTACTTTTTTGTCCAATTTTAGAGGTGTTGGACTTGGGGCGTTTTAGTATAATTGTATTGGGTATTGGATTCGATGAGCCTTTTTTAGTCTCACAATGGAGAGATTTACATTTCACAGCAGCAAAATGATGAACGTAAGAGGAAAGGAAGAAGTAGAAAAATAAAATACAGGACCTGCTCTCAAGGCAGCCACTCGGGCAGTGCAGATCTTGAAGTCAAAACGACAAAAACAACAATAGTTGTACCTCCATAGTACCTAGTAGGTACTACCTACTAGTAGCGTTTTTCATCAGCATTATTCTGTCTGAATAACCTTCATGTGCATCCGCTATTGATGATATCAAACTTTTTCGACAAGGCATTAAAATGTCATCTCCATGGTGTTGGATTTAAGGGCTTTAATGCGGCGATGAAACCTGAGACTGCGGGTGACGGCTGGTTGGATGTGAACCATCGCTGCGGGCAGGGCGAGTGCTGTCAGGCATTCCGTGTCCACGCAGTTCATGTCCTGGATGGCGTTTCCTGCCAGGGCGTAAACCAACACGCCAGATGCGTTGGACTTGACCATGTTTTGGACCTGTGGCAAGATTACAAGGCTCACTTTCCGTCACAGACACACTGGAGAAGAAGATTGAGCATCTACGAGACTACATTCTGTTTTCATTAAATTCTTTTTTTTTTTCTACATTAACTCATTCACTGCCAGATGATGTGCAAATATGAGTCCATTACAGTGCATCGTGGGAGGGAAAAACATTGCCAGAGGTCTGACCGAAGCTTTAAAAGCAACCCATCCACCCCACGCAAGAAAAAAAAAAAAAAAAAATTCAGGAATGGCGCTCCACATCACACTTTTCAATTCCCAAATAAATTTGGGAATGGCAGTGAATGAGTTAAATGTTCACCAGTTTTGCTTATTTTATAATCAATAATTATAGAGCACTTGCAGAGCTACCACTCTCGTAACTCATTCACTGTCATTCCCAAATTTATACGGGAATTGAAAATATGACGTGGAGCGCCATTCCCAATTTTTTTCGGGTTTTGGGTTTTCTTGCGGGGGTGCCGATAATGCGCTGGTCAGACCTCGGGCATTGGTTTTCCCTGCCATGAAGGGGCAGCATTTGCCTTTTGTATAGCTACCCCCATTTCAAGCTCAGATAACTCCAGACCCATATAATTTAGTAATTAACTCTTTTTTTCTGAGTGTAAGGTTTCTTACACTGCATTGAATGTTTATATCAAGACTGTAAAGTGACCTTGAGAGTTTTGATAGGCGCTTAGAAATCAAATGTATTATTATTATTATTATTATTATTATTATTATTATTAGAGTGTGGGCCCTGCAATTTGACTGAAAATGACAAAAACCCTGCCACTGGAGTGGACACAGTTTTTCACATCGTCTGGCAGTGAATGAGTTTATGACAGAAAACTCAGAGTGGTCACAGACATTATTTATGACATAAGTTCGAACAAATAAACTTCTTCTGAGAGTAAAATAAAAAGAATTAATTACCCGATGTATGGCGTGAGTACATCATTTCCTCTTGTGTTATTTTGCTTGACTCACAATCAAGCCAACAGAATGTCTATTATCATGACTTTAATGACCTTGGTGAAGAAAGAGCAGTTTCCCTCTGACAGCCAAGCAACGGCGCCCCCTATAGACGGACATGGTTCACAGCCGTCCCCTGAGTCCTTCAGCTCGTACTTCGTCTTATTCCAGCTACCTGTTAACCAGTCATATCTTGCGTCCAGTCGCTTGACGATAACAGGCACATCCCATCCTGCGGGAATGGAGAGCACCATATGATTGCAGCACAAGTTATGGCGAATTAATTTCATGGGTTTTTACTCTGGATGTTCGATACGGATTTTTTTCCAGACACACTCAAGTATGAGTATTGAATCGTGAAAGTTAGTTGAAAATCAAGAACCAATACTTCTAGTAGAGAAAATTACAATGAACAAGTTTGAACAAAGACCCACACACAATGCACAGGCAAGTTTAAAGGACAACCGACGCCTCCGGACAAGTTGTGTCCGTAATTTGTAAAATCACTTCAAATGACTTCTACTGAGCGTATTTTACAAAGATTCCACCGCATAGAGCTATATTTTACGTTTGAAGACTTGCGCTGAATATTCAGGAAGTCTTGTTTTCGAGTCCATGACGATGCCAGACGTGACGTCACGTCTGGAACGCCCCTGACCGAGAAAGCGACACACAATATATTTTGGGTGCTTTTTATATCTAAATGCATCTCTTGATTCTGCACTATGTACAGTCTTGTTTATAGAACGGTTTTTGCACATCTACATTTGCACAGTATACAGTTGACATTTTTATTTTGTTATGCTTAGAATATCTTGTTTTCTATCCTTTCACTCCCACCCCAACCCCATCCCTCTTCAATTGCTGCTGTGGACTGCAAATTTCCCCATTGCGGGACGAATAAAGGTATTCTGATTCTGATTCTGATTCTGATTGTTTGGTCTGAAAACTTCGTGTTGATCCGTGTTGATGGCAAAATTAGAAGGAAAACACATAAATAATGCGATGGTAAATCGTTGTGTGTTGCACCAAGACTACTATTCGATACTAGTTGACAAAAATTCCCAGTTTTTCTGGGACGTTTCATCACGTTTTTCTGATGTCAGTTAGGAAACAAAAAAAGTGGTGTCGGTTGTCCTTTAAGTCTATTTCTAAAAAATGATTAGGACACATTTTTTCTCAATATTTACATTATCCATAGAAAATAAATGTTTGGTATTGGTAGAAGGTAATTATAGAAAGAAAACTATGCAATGTCATTGTTATTTGCTTGAATCTAGAAAATGGGGGGAATTGTGTACATTTTTTAAATTATCGTAATTTCCGGACTTTAAGATACGACTTTTTTTTCTAGCTGCCACCACGGGGCGCTAAATTACTAAAGATAATAATAATAATAATAATAATAATAATACATTGAATTTATCAGTGCCTTTCAGGACACTTTACAGTCACAGGATATTTTTTTTCTGCGGGTGAGCAGCGGCAGCGACACGCGCCAGCGTTCACTCAACCCGGAAGAGTGAGAAAGGGCAAATATATGTGCTTAGGAAGACGCAAGTTTAATGCATCTTTGTGTGTGAATCGTGCATTTAAAGTGGCCCTCCGAGTTGAAAGGGAGGTTTGGATGAGAAATCGTTTACCAAAACCGGCCGTATGCCAAGAGCAACTTTTGCACAAGTCTGCCAGTGGATCCGACAGCGTGGAGCAGTGTGAAAAAAAATCAAGCATCACCAACGGCTTTCCATGAGCCGCTCTGCTGCGGGACGGAGACGAAAGCACAAGCTCGGGCATGACTTTACCTCAGGAAGAAAGTAACACAGCGACAACAAAAGAGAGAATGAGAGCGTGTGTGGCGAGGAATATCGGACCCAATTCCAATCCGACTTCCATTGTTTCAGTGCACAGGAGGAAGATGAGGACGGCTCTATGTGACTTGCTGCTTTTGTAACCAGCCTTGTTCGTGAGCACTAACGTGTTTCTTCCGTGTCTCATTGATTTGGTATGTTTTTGTACACAGACCTGTTGTGAGTACTACTGAGTTACTGCCGTGTCTCAGTGACTTTCAGTGGCATGTTTTATTAACTAGCCCTGTGAGGGCTACGTTACAACTGTATTGCTGTTGTGTTACTGCTGCATTACAGGCACTATTTTGAAAGAAAAGTTAAGGTATATTATTAAAACTTTGAAAACTAATTCCGTGTAGCGTCTTTCCTTGGCAAATATCCCATGTCTCAATTTGGGCACATGCGGTTTATAGACGGGTGCGGCTTATGTATGCACAAAATATTTTTTCTTCTAATTTTTTTTTTTTAGCGTGACTCACCCTGTGAAGTGAACACAGCCTGAGACAGGCCACAGTTGTGACCCGTACATGCCCAAGAGTACAAGACGCTGGCGATCCAGTTTCCAACAGCAAACACGGGTACTGGAGACACATGAAGTCTGGACAAAACCTCCTCTTGACTGATAAAACAAACACACACACAAAGACACGCAAATATATTTAGATTATTTATTTTGTTTAATTTCACATGGATTATTTTTATTTTATTTACCATTTATTGTATTACAAATTTCATGTTTAATTTCCCCCAACACGCATTTCATCGGTGTCAACTACAGTCATCCCTCGCTACTTTGCGGTTCACTTTTCGCGGTTTCAATGCATCGCAGATTTTTTTTTTCACGGAAAAAAACATTTGGAGTAAAAAAATGGCGAATGACTCAGAGGTTTTGTACATGGCTGTAGATTGATTGGTTCTCAGACAATGACAGCACAATATCCAATGGTTTACAGAACCCCGTCTTATCACGTGGGTTATTATTATGTAACTACTTCGCGTATTTTCGTCTATCGTGGGTCGTCTTGGTCCCCATTGACTGACAAAAACGAGGTATTACTGTACACGCGGATTTTGCTATTCGCGGACCAACCGTGTTTCCATTCACTGCCCTGTTTTACTTTATTATTTGTGAAGCAGAGAAATGAGTGAGTCACTTGAGCTTTTTGGTGACGGAGTGCAGCCTTTCCCGCATCCATAGCGCGTCCGTCGCCGCGGAGTCGTCCAGGGAGAGGAAGAGCACCTGAGCGCTCCTCGGTAGCCCTTCGACGAGGCTGGCCAAGGACGTCGAGGAACTCCACAAACACTCAACGAAAGCCGACTTATTGGTAAAAGCGTGGATGACCACCGAGACCCCGGCTGAACCCGCTTGTCCCGGCTGGTAGACAAACTCCCCACTCAGAGTCGGCACCGTGAAGGCGGCAGCGGGTTCTCCCGGTTCCAAATGTCCAGAACGTCTCTCCTCTACCCAATTGTCACGGGGTTCTAAGCCCGCTCGGCTCGGCTCATCGTCGGTCAATTGATGCCGCCTCCTTGGTTTCACATTTGTTGCGAAAGTCACGTGCACGCTAACAACAAGCAGAAAATACAGCACGGGAGATATGGTACTGAACATTCTTCCCATTCCGTGCGAATTTAGATCACGTCGGCTCCAACAACAAAGTTAGCGCATTTTTTTTAATTTAAATTTCTTCTTTAACCCTGTTCTCGATTTTCTGTTTATGCGGGTGTTACTAATCATCTGTTGGGAGCAGAGTACGGAGAAGACGGCGGTCGCAGTGGGTCAAAAAGCCTGCACAGTAATACATGTTTAATACTAATACTGTAATAATAATAATAATTATTAAGCAGCTCATGTATTTTGTTTTTCTACTTTCATTCCTTTCATCACTTTGCTGCTGTGAAATGTAAATTTCTCCACTGTGAGACGAATAAAGGCATATCCAATATCCAATAATAATTGGGGCGGCCCGGTAGTCGAGTGCTTAGCACACCGGCTTCACAGTGCAGAGGTCGCTGGTTCGCTTGGCCCTTCCTGACACAACCCTCTGTATTTATCCGGGCTTGGGACCGGCACAAGAAGACATATGTCCCTTTGTGGCTACAGAACAAGCAACATTACACACGTGCGTGTGTGCGTAATCGGCACAGCATATGCCCTCCTCTTTTTAAATTAGGGGTGTGGTTATTGGATGTCTAAAATCCCTGAGAGGCGCAGTAATGATTTACATCTGTCATCTTCCTCGAGTTCTTCTGTACTACAGTCAAACCTAGTTTTTGACCATAATCTGTTCCAGAAACCTGTTCGAAAACTGATTTGGTTGAAGGCTAGCTATCTATCTGGCTATCAGTGTATTAGCTAACTAACTATCTAGCTAGCTTGCTATTAGCTATAGAGCCATCTAGATGGCTAGCTATCTAGCTAGCTAGCTAGCTATTTATTAGCTATACACTAGCGGGCTGGCTAGCTTTCTATCTGGGTTGAGTGAACGCTGGCGCGTGTGGCTGCACAGAAAAACACATCCCGTGACTGTAAAGTGACCTTGAGAGCCCTGAAAGGCACCCATAAATGAAATGTACAGGTATATATATCGGTCTTGGCCACTACAGTATCATATAGGCTGTCCTGGATGAAGATAAATTGGATGTGAGTGACTTGAGCTGCTGTCACGACTGATAAACGTCTCTTGAGTGACTCTGAAATTGCTGATTTAATGAAGTAAGGTGCAGTGAAAATTGAGGGAGGTGTGTGTAATTATGCGTGGGGTAAACACTTTCCCATGATGCATCTTTATAATTATACTCATCATATTCAGCATCAGCATAGCTGTGGTCACTACTCATTGGCAACTGCGCAAGGAAACGAGCCCTCTAAACTACACCATAAAGTGGATTACAATGGAGATGATCAAACTAGTCGTCATGTTTTTATTGCTGACTAACATTTTCTGTCTGGATGGAGACAAGTGCACAAGTCAGGTCAGAAGTATACATATTTTCCTCACATTTCAAATGGTAAAATCAAATTTGCACCTTGCACATGTTTGTTTTGTTGTTGTTATTGTTTTTTAAATAGATTACATGTGAGAAGTCAGCCTTTATTAGAGATATCTTGACAAGAATGGCTGGAAAACCACGACCAACTCAGCGATTTTACGACAAAAAGTCTGGTAAGTCTAAAACATTTATATTTTTATTATATTTATTTATATTTATATAAAAACAATACAATTTTCGAAACATGATTTTGTGTACACATTTCTCTGAAGCCTCAGGAAGTCTGGCACCTCGCAAACGTAAGTACAGTAAACACCTGATTAAAGTGTGTAATAAAAGGTTACCTGTTTATAAACATGTACATACATATATTGTCTTGAAATGGCAGGACACAGGATTAAGACCTTTGTTGGTCTCATGGGCAAAAGGAGCTGAGGGGTGGCCAACTGCATTCAACCTGCTGGGCGACAGATGATTCAACACCAGGAACCACATGACACTTAACATGTTTTTAATGTCACTTTTTCGACTCCGTCTTATAATAGAATGTACACCGTACGTGGACGATAAAGTATGTGGTTGGTTAATTGTGTCATTATAGAATTGTCCTTGTGAGTTTTGAAAGGCGCTGACAAATGGAATGCATTATTATTATTATTATTATTATTATTATTATTATTATTATTATTATTGTTTTCCTTTCGGCTTTTCCCTTCAAGGGGTCGCCACAGCAAATCAGTGTCCTCCATCTTTAAAGGTTATTATTAGTATTATTATTATTGTCTCTGAATGCAAATATTGTATTGGTTGCGATAGCGACCTCCAGTGGCTGTCAAGACTTGCACCATTCGGTTAAATTATATACGTAGAGTGGTAACTTTCGATCCACACAGAAAATGAAAAAAAAGTATACCTTTTTTTGTTGATGATAGTAATCATAAATATTAATGTTTCTCTAAAATAATTAAATCGTACATATTGTTATAAAATAACTTGGGATGGTAACATTTGCTTTTAATTCGTGGTTTTTAAATTAGTCCGAGCAGAGCGAGTCTGTAGTTTTCTTTAAACATATGTTAGATGAGCCACCACATTTGTCGTAACAAAGCATTTGGATTAATAATTTGTAAAATGCGAAAAAAGCAAAATACTCACATGTTTTGAATTCATCTCAAGGGGGTTGGTTGTCAATTTGGTCCTTGCTGTCGACTGAAAATGACATCAGAGTGGATCAAACTCCGGTATGAGCCAATCACGGTTCACTTGTTTCCCAATTTAGTCAGCTAACGTGAGCAAATTCGCAAAAATAAAAATAAAAAAGCATACTTCCCTATGACGTTAAGACAACAAAATGTATTAACTTATATGCTGACTTTTTAGTAGTAATTTACATTTCTTCAGAGAAAAAAATTGGGATTTATCCCAAGGCAGCAAATTTCCCACTAAATTAAATACAGTACATGTAATAAAATTATGACGATGGTACTGTTTTGAAAATGACAAAAAAATCTGACGTTTTTGTTAGGATAAAAACATAGGACTAAATGTTAGATTCATAGAATGTTATTGAAAAGTACTAAACGATATAGTATTGTGTATGGTCATTGGTATTTTTGAGGGGCGGGACCTGAACCTTTTTTGTCTTACTCCAGCATGTGACATTCCACAATGAAGCCAGATGAGTCAACCATCAGATCACAGGTTTATTAAGTGACTTTGTACAATACAAATGAAAAATAACATTAAAAATACAAGAGATGGAGTACATAGCCAAAAGAAAAAAAAACTTGGTGTTGTCTCTTCATTTCCCACTGGCAGATGAACATAGCATGGCTGAATATTTTTTTGCTCGTGTTTAGCTATTTTTCATCTTGTATTTTGTGGCGTCTGTTAATCTATAAAACTTTATATAAACAGTCAACGCAGCTCTCACGTCTCTGATGAGTTTTGATGTGTATTCTGCACGTACAAAAGCAGGCCTTAGTTCAGCTGGCTTGGCATATATTTATATAGAAAAATAAACTAAAAAAAGAAATATACTTTCAATGTTATATAAATGGTGGTCCAATCCTTGCATTAAATGGCTAAACAGAATGGTGGACAAGGAAAAAAATAAAGTTACATTGTGGAAATAAGAAGCTTAAACCAAGTGAATCTATAAAAAGGCCAGAGGTGGGTATTTTTTTTTCTTTTTCAAGTCTTTTTAATTGGGAAAGGTAAGCTTCAGCTTCAGTGGGTTCATTAAAGAAAAAAAAAATCTTCCCGCTGCACCAAAACATGGAAGCGCGTCTGTTTTTTTTGGGTAATGTGGATATATATTCTTATTTGAGTTCTGTAAACAAATGTGATTGTACAACCGTCCCAAAAAAAAAAAACTAAACAAAAAAAAACCCACATAGATCAAAAAGCAACTTTGCTTGGGAAGAAAGAGGAAAAGCAGCAGTAAGATGGCCAATATTATAACAGTAAGAACAACACCAATAATAATAATTAAAATAATAACAAATGGTTTGGCCTTTTTCTACTTTGATGTTTTACGGTTGTTAAGGTAAACACATTCTTCAATAATGATGAGTCCCGAGATTGTGTGTGAGCATGTAAGGGGATTTTCTCAATGGATGTGTCTGTCTGTTTGTCACACACGCGCAGAAGTGTAGGAATAGGAACAAAGGGAAGAGGAAGATGGAGTTAGGGTGACGGAGGAGGGTCGTCAGTGCCACACACTGATGATGCCCTGAGCGGCAAACGTTGGCAAAGAGAACTAAGTGGATGCCGGTTGGTCCATGACGACTGGCTCTTTTAAAAGATCTTGCCTTTCTTTTTGTTCTTCTCCAAAGTTCTGCAAAATAAAGAATGTGGTCACCATCATTCCTAAACATGTACACAAATAAGACAAGGTCTAATTAAAGTCATTTGCAAACACTTGCAAGGCCAATTTGAAAAACGTGCCTTTTTTAATAGCCAATTTTATAATGCCGATTTATCCCACTGCACAAATAATAATTAGTTGTGCAATTAAAACAACATTTTTGCCACTTTATTTGCTTTGATTTGGATCGTGCCGTTATTTCTGGTGCGCACGCTTTGGGAGACATGAGGGATATATGATACATGGAGACCCTTAATTCCTCAGTCAGTAAAATTCACTATTTTTCGTAGTTTCAAGAATATATGCCTGTGAGTATTGCTATATTGTCCATCTATATGTGTTGTGCCACTCTTTGTGCTAAAAAATGTGATAACTCATTACACAGTCCATAGCTTTTGCATTATTGTATGACATAAACTCCTTTACTACCAGACAATGTGCAAAAATGTGTCCACCCCAGTGGCAGGATTTTTGTCATTTTTACTCAAATTGCAGGACCCACAAAAATATTGAGTTTTAGGACTACATAAACATTCAATTCAGCTTAAGAAACTTTAGACTCTTTTCTTTCATCGGAAAAAAAGAGTTAATTCCTGAGTTATATGGATCTGGAGGTATCTGACCCTGAAACGGGGGCGGCTGTACAAAAGACAATGCAATACATCCATATTGATTCATATAGCGCTTTAACAACAGCTGATGCTGTAACAAAGCGCTAACATGGACAAAAGGCAAATGCTACCCAATCGTGGAAGGGAAAAAACATTGGTCTCACCAGCGCTTTATCGGCACCCCGTGGAAGCAAAACAAAATGCGAACAAATTCGGGAATGGCGCTCGACGCCATCCCTTTCAATTCGGGAATGGCAGCGAATGAGTTAAGCTAATGGACATCATCCAAGCTAAGTTATATGGTTGGTTGAAATACACAACGTGTGGTATAGTTTAACGGTAAATGTTGACTCTGAGTGAAAATAAAATATTTGGCTATGGCCTTTTACATTATGGGTTAGCATTAAGTCATCAGATATTTGTGAGAACTGCGTCTTCCTCAATGTACATGATGTCACGACACTTTTTCTAACCTGGAGGCCTCTAATTTCTGCTGCTCCAGGCGCTGCTGGGCCTCCCAGTTGGCCCGCTCCTCCTCAAACACGCGCCGCTTCTCCTCCAGCTCCTTGTGCTGGGCCTCCAAGTTCTTCTTCATCTGCTCGTGGCGCCGCTGAAGCTGCACATACAGAGCAAAAACACCAGTGAACATCCATTCATTTTATAGTGCAGTAGATGTGCGGGTGTGTTTGTTTACCTCTGCTTCAGAGTCCTTGAGCTTCTGCACTTTCTCCTTGACTTTCATCTCAAACACCTGCTCCATTTCCATCTCCATCTTCTTCATCTTGGTCACATGCTCCCGCCGCTCCTCCTCCATCTGGGCCAGTGGACTCCTAGACAAGTACGGATACACGCACAGTCACGGTTATCACCACGATCAAGGTTGTTTTTTTTTTTTTACAAGGGTTCGTGTACGTTGGCGAGAGGAAGAGAAAAGAATCAGCAGTTGGACCTGGAAATACGCGGACTTGGATTGCTTGCCCTTTCTAAGCAGTGTATGCACACAGAATTAGATCCGCAGGGAATCAAATTTCACGGTCCCAAAACCGGTGAGGCCTGGATCGTGAGATGTTACAGAAGGTGATGACAGTGAGGTTTGACAGGTATTAAGTAATTTCACTCTGCCTTTTCTGCTAGGAAAAAAAGCTTCCCCACATGTGTTATTGTACTGATTAATTTCCGGTATGCGGCCATGTTGGATGTACGTACTATGTGTGTTCTATTATTTTGGCATTTATCAATTTACTAGCTAATTCACTATTCATAGATGGTTACTTTCTCTGTGTTGTAAAACAGTTCAGAGTACTTTGAAGAGTATTGTGCCACATGAGCACTTAGTGTTTGCTGCTTTCCATTTGATATTAGCTTAGCGGTTAGCATGCCTCATGGTCGCATGCAGTTATTTCTTCATCATTTGAACGATAGTGATACTTTTGAGAAGCATATTAGCTGCAGCCATAAAGGCAAGGATGAATAGGAGCAGAGGTTGGACAGCATATAGCCACAATAGCTAGGACTGCCTTCATTAACACAGTGCAAGTTAGCTTAGCATTGCTGCAGGAGTTTCCAAGCAGTGGGAAAAGCAAGGAAGATTGTTGAGATCAAGATGGATGAACCATTATTTTCGATCAGTTCAGAGCTGGTTAAAAAAAAGTCAGCAGCTATGTGGTCAGACGTGGTTATTGTTTTCTTTAAATGATGCAGATACAGGCACCTTCATTATCAGGCATTGTTTGTAAGTGGAGAGTCTAAATACAAATTATCTGCAAATCTTAACTCGAATCAAAATCGGAATGATCTTTATTGCCAAGTATGTAGAACACACAAGGAATTTGTTACTGCTCCATATCTATCTATTGTGCGGCCCTATCACCAATTACGCAAGACAAAGGTGAGTTAAACATTCAAATGTGTGTACCCTGCTTAGATTGCAACATCTCTCTTGAAGAAAGCCCACAAAAAGACCGAAGAGTGATTACAATCAGGCCACGGGTGCTGAATTGTCAGTTTGACAGGGTGTGTGATTTTTGGGGCAATTAGCTTGAAAACATGAGCTGCCAGTAGCTTGGAGGGAAGATGCAGAGCGGAGGCGGAAAAGCCAAAAAGGAAACAACAGAGGAACGAATGAAAGAGATCATTTGTGTGGGGAGGAAATGTGAGGAAGAAAAATAAAATGACCACTTACATTCCTTCGACTGCGTCAAGTCTAAAAAAAAAACACGAAAAGACGGCACAAAACAAAGACAAAGCATGCAATGATGAGCTCATGCACTAAAAAGCGCACTGCACATTTGTGAGCTGCGTGCTAGCAACATTGTGATTTTAGCTGAAGAGTGTTAGCGTATATGTTATGTCTGGTTAAACACCTCAATCTATATATAAACCCACAACTGCACTCACCAAAATGTATGGATATTGGGCTTTGGACATTTCACGAGGCACTAAAACCTTCACAAGGTGAACTTAACTTGACCCCTATGGTAAACTTCTAAATTTACAACTGTTCAGGACATTCATTGTATGCCTTTCTGCATTTTCTGTGTGTCGTGTCATTCCCAGGTTGCAAGAGAGACAGACACTCTCACATTCATAGAAAGACATGCAAGTGGACACCCTTGGAATCCTGATCAAGGATTTTACCAACTTGTTGAAAAAGTGCTGAAATGATACACTGTTCGAGGTCAAATTAAAGTCACCTTTGGTGTCATAGTACCGTATACAAGTACCGTGTATAAGGCGCACCCAAATGCGTCCATTTCCTACAAAAGGTGACCCTGCGCCTTATATGCAGGTGCGCCTTATATATGAGGTAATATTGAGCCACAATAGGTCTCACAATGACTGTCAGGAGACACTGACTCAATTTCTCCCTGTAGAAGACGAAGTGTGTAACCCCAGCCTCTACTATAGCGCCTTATAATGTGGTGTGCCTTATGTTTGGAAAACTTTTATAGATGTATAGATTACATTTGGAAAACTTTTTTTAATTTATTGGTGGTGCGCCTTACACTCCGGTGCACCTTATACACCGGAAAATACGGTACATTAAGAGCTCATCCTGACACTGGATGGCACAGCCGTATATCCTTCATTTTTTGTGTGAAAAGTGTATCTTGTCAGTTTTGTGGGCAGCTTACTTGGTGGACAGTTGTCCCTTGGCTCTGTTGTTTTCCACGCCGTTGTAGGTGACGGCGGCCAGCTTCCTGCTGCGGTAGTTCTCATAGTGGACGTTGTTTGTCACGTCCTTTAAGTCCTGCATGTGAGTCCTGCGAGGACAACAAGTGTTTTGTTTTACAGGATAGCTCACCACGGTTGCCTGAATTATACAGTATCTACAAGTCACGCGGAGATGTACCTGATGAGCATATCCCTGAGGATGGTGAAGTCGCAGTGGTCACTGTTCTCAACTAGGATGAGAAACCAAGTCAGTAAAGATTCCCTAGAGTGCACATGCACAATTTCAATGAACGGCCTATTTTGTATTTTTTTTTTAAGAGATTGGGCGCACCGCATTATCAGACAATCTAAAATGCATCCACTAGATGGAGCTCCACTTAAGGAAACGCCAACAGAACGATCAGATGTCATTAAAAAGTAATTTAATAACGCAGCGACAGTTTTTTTAAATAACAGCAAGTTATAAAATGTATTTCATTTTGTTTTTTTCCAATTTACAGTTTATTACTATTTCACAGATACATACAGTCAATGAAAAGAAAAAAAACATTCTACTCACTTATGTTAATACGCTGGAATAGTTCCATTTTAAAATAACAAAAACTAGGTGAGTCATATAAAATATGTAAGGACTAATCTTCTTCTTTTCCTTTCGGCTTTTCCCTTCAAGGGGTCGCCACAGCAAATCAGTGTCCTCCATCTTTAGAGGTTTGATCCGCATGTTCGTTTTGGCCAAGCTTTTACGTCGGATGCCCTTCCTGACACAACCCTCTGTATTTATCCGGGCTTGGGACCGGCACAAGAAGACTTATGTCCCTTTGTGGCTATAGAACAAGCAACTCGCTCAGTAAAAGACTCCCAAACACAAAATGGTCATCGGCACAGCAACATTGAAAGAAGCAAAAACTATACTTACCATGGTCTGATCTTACCGTGAAAACGACTAATAATGTATTCAATAATACAACATTTGTAACCATGGATTTTGATTTGATTGAAAATTCCCCATTTTTCCCTTGACATGACAACAGTGCAAAGCACATGTGTGTTGAGTTTCTTAAAATGAGTCCAAACCTTCAGCGACTCCCCAGGGGTACTGTCGTCCTCGGACGCGCTTGCTGTTCACCTCAATGATGGTGTTGCTGCCCACCACGGCTAACGGCAGCTTGTCCTGGAAACATTTGCATATCTTCACTCATTCACTGCCATTCCCGAATTTATTCGGACTTTGGAACGTCAGTCCCAAATATGTTCAGGTTGTTTTTTCTTGGGGGTGCCTTTTAAGCTTCGGTCAGACCTCTGGCAATGTTTTTCCATCCAATGAGGGGGCAGCATTTACCTTTTGTACAGCCGCCCCCACTTTCAATGCCGACAACTCTAAAACGAAGTAAGCTCAAAATAAACTTTTTTTTCTGATGAAAGAAGAGAGTCTGGGGTTTCTTATGCTGCATTGAATGTTTATTTAGTCCTAAAACTCAATTTATTCGGGAAATGAAAACACCACGTAGAGTGCCATTCCCAAATTTGTACGGGTTTTGTTTTTTCATTCTTGGGTGCTGATAAAGCACTGGCCATGGCCTGTGGCAATGGTTTTTTTCCCTTCCACGAGTGGGCAGCATTTCCCTTGTTTCCATGTTAGTGCTTTGTTCCAGGTTCAGCTGTTGTTAAAGCGCTACATAAACCAATATGTATGTATTGCATTGTATTTTGGACTGCCGCCTTCATTTCAGGCTCATATTACTCCAGACCTATGTGATTGAGGAATTAATTCTTTTTGTCTGATGAAAAAAGAGTTTAAGGTTTCTTACGCTGCATTGAATGTTTATGTAGTACTAAAAATCAATATTCAGTGGTTCCTGGAATTTGATTTAAAATAACAAAACACATTTTTGCACTTTGTCTAGCAGTGAATGAGTTAAGCATAAGCAGAGTCAATCTGAGGTCCCAATAGACTAACAAACCTCACAAAACATTAAAAATAGAGCTCTGGTGAGATTTCAAGATGAACTGAAAACATTTTGGGCAAACTTCTGGAAACTTTGGAATGCACAAGTCAAGTTGTTCTATGTTGTGCATTTTGAGGTCACCCAAAAATGACATGTCCAATATCCTCAACTTGAACAGTGGAGGAGTTTCACCTTGATCTTCTTCACTAGACGGTTCTCCTCTTCATCATCCGTCTCGGGGAACTCGTAGATCTTGATCTTGTGCTCCTGAATCTCCCGCATGATCTGCAGGCAAGAGAGAAATCCGTTTTACGATGAGGAAAGACAGGGGTGACTTAGGGCATTTGGGGGGGGGGGGGTGATATGAGGGGGTGGTAGAGGTTGGAAATTGTTGACCTGCTTCTTGAACTGCTGACATTCCTCTGGCGTAAGTGTATCTGCTTTGGCGATCAGCGGAATGACGTTGACTTTCTCATGCAGACGCTTCATGAACTCGATGTCCAGGGGCTTCAAACTGTGACCACAGAAACACAAAAAACTGGACATGAGCCTAATGTATAGGAAAGGGGGGGTGGGTGGTGTTGGGTGAGTGTGTGTGTGGGGGTTACTCTATTATACTCTAAACTACTGACACCACAGCTCCCAAATTCCAACTTCAAACAGCGCTGAGAGCAGTTTGGTTTTGATGTTTTTTTTTCTAAAATGAACCCATGAAATCTGACCAAAGAGCAGCCTTTCAACCTTCTGTACCAGTTTACAAAAAAAATATATTCTTTTGTTCATGTTATCCCTTCTTTGGGGATTCTTGGAAGTAAAATACGCAAAGTAAGAAAACATCTGCGACAGCACAGGGATGTTCGGCATGTCGGGGTGACCTCGCAGTCATGAGAAAAGCAACAGAGTTATTCTTGGCCCGTCTGCGAGCTGGATAAATAACTCGCGACATTCACGCCAGACTCACATGGAATGCTTGGGTATCATTTTACTGTTGTTTCGATTTGAATGGACACAGGGGTTTCATGCAAAATTGATTTATCTGCTCAACTCTTATTGTAAGAATATTACTCAGGAAACCATGTTTTTACCAGGGAGGTTTATATAGGCAACATTACTACCCCCAAAAAATGCCTGGAGTTGCCCATTCACTGCCATTACCGAATGGATTCGGGTTTTGTTTTTTCTTGCGGGGGGTGATGACAAAGCACTGGCCAGACCTCTGGCAATGTTTTTCCCTCACACGAGTGGGTAGCAATCGCCTTGACTTCTTTAAATAAAAACACAAAATAACACATAAAAAGCACGCAGGACACAAAAAATGTAAAATAAATAATCATTCATATGTAAGTTTGTCTGTGTAAAATTAGCATTGCTTAAAAATATACAATAATAATAATAATAATAATACATTTAATTTACAAGTGCCCTTCAAAGCACCCAAGGACACTTTACAATTAAAAGAACAATAAACACCACAGCAGTAAAACCATAAATAAAATTATAAATATTATTCAACTGAAAGTATGATTTTTAATCTTCACTCATTCACCGCCATTCCTGAATTTATTTGGGAATTGAAGAGTGCCATTCCCGAATGTGTTTCTTTTTATTGGGTGGGTGAGCGTTTCAAGCTTTGGTCAGACCTCTGCCATTGTTTTTCCCTCCCACAAGGGGGCATATATTACTCAGAAATTAACTCTTTTGTTGATGAAGAAAGAGTCTGAGGTTTGTTACACTGAATTGAATCTTTATGTAGTCCTAAAATTCAATATTCTGTGGGTCCTGGAATTTGAGTGAAAATGACAAAAACCCTGGCACTGGAGTGGACACATTCTTTGCACACCGTCTGGCAGTGAATAAGTTAAAATGTTTTGTGACCTAAATGTTGTCTCATTATCTGGCATCCACCTCCAAGATAGCAGTTATTCAGAAAGCGCAACCTATGCAAGTTGCAACACATTTCAATTGAATCGAGACAAACCGCAGATATGCACATGAGCGGCACGCTGATCATTTGAATTCATATGAGGCTACTGCTTTATTTGAGTGTGAAGTTATTTGGTCCGATGAGACTGGTTTTTATGTACAGGGGGGAGGGGGGGGGCTTGTTTCTGTTGTACGTTCAGTAGAAATCCAAAGCCACCAAGTATCAAGTTTGCCTTTTATCATCTGTGGCTTCATGTCAAGCCTTTTTATTAAAAACACGTGTGCAGTAGCTGAGCTATATGGAAAGAATTTGGAGGGGATTAACAGCCAAATTGTCAGTTTAAAAAAACAAAAACAAAAAACGAAAATGTGTAGCATAACCTCATGAGTCTCGACGTGCTTGAAGGCGAGAGTGTGGCCTGAGGACACAGCGTCTCATAAATGGGGACAGGGGCCTCTTTATTTTATATTAAATACATTTCGAGGCATTCAGTTAGTGTTAAAAAAACACTGAAGATCTTCATCTACTGGTGCCCATATTTTCTTTCTATTTTTAATAATAATAATAATAATAATAATAATAATACAATACATTTCATTTATAAGCGCCATTCAAAACTCTCAAGGACACTACAGTCACAAGATATTTTTTTCTGCAGGTGAGCAGCAACAGCCATACCTTAACTCATTCACTGGCATTCTCAAATAAGTACAGGTTTTGTTTTTTCTTGCTTGAGTGCCAATAAAGCGCTGGCCAGACTTCTGGCAATATTAATATTAATAAGGGGGCAGCATTTAGGTTTTTTCCATGTTAGTGTTTTGTTCCAGCTTCAGCTGTTGTTAATGTGCGATATAAACCAATATGTATGTACTGTGGGACCCTGGCTTACGAACTTAATTGGTTTGCTAACAGTGTGTAAGGCGAAAAGTGTGTATCCCAAAAAATAATTTCCCATTGGAAACCATTAAAATGAGAATAATCCGTTCCCAGGTCCCCTTAAAACATAATTTTCTACTTTCTAATTTTCTAAGCCTTAAAACTACACAAAATATACCTTATTTTAGGTATAATAAATGTGCTATAGTATTATGATTAAAGAAATAAACTGTACTGCACAAGAAAGTCATGTTATTTACCTTTGTGATGGTCATTAATGGCTTGATGGAATGGAGTGTCCGGTTTCCTCAGCATTAAACATTTGATGAGGAACATGGGCTTCTTTCACCATCTTGAGGAATGATCCCTTGTAGGTGCTTTCTCTGTGATAATTGTATCTAGTTCTTCATCAATTGTGATCTGTTTAGCTGGGTTGATAGCTTTTTGCATCAAGTGTACAGATGACTTGTGCGAGTTATTTGTGGAGCCTGATTGATGGGACATTTGAACTGTTTTTCCATCCATTTTCTATTTATCCATTTTCTCACTATTCTCACACTCTTACACTTTTGGTTTTTGTATCAAGCTCTGTCATCTCCCTTTCATGTGTGTGTTTTCTCACTCTCTCTTTCTGCCTGTCTCTTTAATGTTTAACACCCCCCCCCCCCACTGGTGGGTTCTTGACCAATCACGTGGCTTTAACCGAAGACACAATTTTGTTTTTTGGAGAACAGCCTCACTCTCTCTCTCTCTGTCTGTAACCCCATTGCCCACTGCTGCGTTCTTGACCAATCACATGGCTTTCACCAAAGACTAGGTGAGGGGAATAGATGACAAAAACAGTGGCCACCATTTTCTTGTGAGGAGAACGGGCTCGTTTGCGAACGACACATCACTCATTGTGGCAGCTCCGTGTGTATCCCCAAAAATAGTTTGTATGCCAAGGTAAAATTTTCATAAATGTAACGTTCGTAAACCGAAAAGTTCGTAACCCAAGGGTTTGTCAACCGAGGTCTCACTGTATTGCATTGTATTTTGGACAACCACCCTCATTTCAAATAACTTGCTTTTCTGGTGAAAGAAGAGAGTCTAAGGTTTCTTACGCTGCATTGAATGTTTATGTAGTCCTAAAACTCAATATTTTGTGGGTTCTGGGTTTCGAGTGACAATGACAAAAACCCTGGCACTGGAGTAGACAAATTTTTTGGCACATGTCTGGCAGTGAATGTTTTAAGAAAATATAGGCCGCGATGCGGTGTTGGTTTGCTGCGCTAGCTGCTCAACCAAAACCACAAAGAATCCAAAAGATTTTTTGGGACTTTTTTTAGTTGATACTCAACCAAAACAATGCACCTGAAAGTAATATAGGTTCTGTTTTTATTGCTTTTGCTCGTTCCTGTGAAGACTGTGAGACAGAACTGGGATGATTTTTGTGGACATATGTTCTGATGTGGGAGTTATCATAAACTTTCAGTTGTGCTTTTATTTTATGTTGTTCTTTACGTCCGATTCGTTTGCAGCCCTGTGAGTTTTATAGGACTGATGAAGCAAATATTTTTGACTTTTTTATGTGAAAGTGGAAATAAAAAAGCAAAAAACAGCCGACTTAGAGTAGCAGAATCCAATTAAAAACCCATCACACAAACGAGAGAATTTATTTTGGCAATTCCTGTTTGCAGCTTTCAGGCAGAGCTCACTTTTGAGTCTTTTTTGCTTTTTCTTCTAGACAAAAGGGCTTTTTGCCTTGTGTGCGGGTAATGTGTACCGCTATACAGTACTAGCTTTTGGTGCTAGCATCATGAGTTTGAGCCACTCACCCATGTCCCGAGGGAGCAATGAAGTAGAGGCAGCAATGAATTCGGCTGTCTGGCATCTGCCGTCTGTTTACCCGCGATTCTGAGTTCAGGTAGTCCTCGAACTTGCTATCGATGTGGTCGATGATTGGCTGCCAGCTGTGCACACAAGCACATGCGACGGCATTAAAGAAACACCATTTTGCCAAGGTGAATTATGGGTTGTGGCGTGTGTCGAGCACGTGACGCCTCACCAGTTGCTGTTGTCAACGGCATCTCCAAAGCCCGGGGTGTCAACGATTGTGAGCAACAGTTGCACGCCGCCTTCCTTGATGAGCACTTTGGACTGTTCCACCTGACATGGTGCGGAGGGGTAAAGGTTACTATATTTGGGAAATTTGTATTTTTATATTTTATTTGGAAAACATTTATTCATTCATTCAATGTGCACCTTATACTCCGGTGCACTTTATACACGGGAAAATACAGTAAACAAATACATAGATAAGAAAAATAATAAGTATCAATTAAGCACTGCAAGGGAAAGCGAACTGAGATTCTCATCAGCTCATCTCAGCCAATGATAACAAAACTCTACCTGCTCACTGACACTCACCAGGCCTTTTAAAGCCACAGACGTTTACAGACACATACTACGGCGCCATTTATTTTCCGTTAACTTGATACTCAGCTCTACTCGGGAATCTTTTTATGGAAAATCTGTTAGCATGTTAACATTGAGTGTACGGTTGAGAAGCCATTTTGGAATCTGAAAGAGTATAATTGATCTCAAGACGCAATTGCACTGGACTTTGAAGGTCACTCTGTAAAACCATTACTACTGACATCTGTCGTCACACGTGAGCACCTTTGAAGCCGGTGACATGTTGGAACAGGTCGCCCTGACGTTGCGAACTATGTTGAAGAACTGGTCAAACATCCAAACGTTGGCGTCGTCACAAAACAAGAAACACAAAGGTCTGCATGTGTGTGATTACGGAGATGTCAAGGTCATGAGCAGCTGACATTGAACACGAGCACAACGAGGTGGGAACATATTTATCGTCTTAGGCAATCGAAACTGGTTTGAGGTAAAAATATTTGGCCAGAGTAGTATTCTTTTAATTGAATGGTTAAAAAAATACAAACTTGAGTAATCCTCAAAGGACTTTGGTCTACATACAGTATGCGGTGTTTGTCTCATTTATATCTTGTCGAAATATACCTGAACAGTTTTCTTGATTCGATGAGAAGGTCCAGGATACTCGGAAGAGTACAAATCGGTGAGGAAGAGAGAGTTGATCAGCGTCGATTTTCCCAGCCCCGACTCACCTGAAGGAAGAGCAGCACAGGTAAAGAAAAGAAAGAAAAAAAGATTGGAAATGTAGTACAACAGGGATGCAGCTGGGAAATTGAAAATGATTCTAAAATGGATGGGGCCCGATTTAACTAGATTGCCGAAGTGTACAAAACTGAATGAAATAAACCAAAATACATTCATTGGACCATGATATTTCTAAATTGCATATGAAAATCCATTATTTCAGTACAATCTATTTTTCTAATATATCAACAAAAATTTCATTCAAGTCTAAAAATGTATTAATACATAAAATAAACATTTTCAATTTTAGTTAGTTACTACACAATCAATCCTGTACTATTTTGATATTGTACGAGTTTTGAAGGGCGCTTATAAATGAAATGTAATATTATTATTATTATTGTGCTCGATGTAAATACTGAAATGCACCATGGGAAAATAAATATTCCATTAGCTCTTTCGGCAGTTTTCAGCGGATTACGGAAAAATCCCGAGATATCCTTGACGACGACTTTGGAACGCACTGAAACAAATGCAGGTTGATTATGGCTTGATATCGGTAAGGCAAGATGCAGACGAACCTCTGAAGGAAAACTAACAGTTTTCAATCACTGTTTAACTAAATGTGCTTCTTTAAATATTTTAAGAGAAGTACTGTATGCCATATGTGGCGCATATCATGTAGCAATATGCGCTAATCGTAGTTGGTGCAGTGGAGTTGCAAAGTTGTGCCAGTGGCTGTCAGAATATGTAAATGGCACGGCCCAGATTCATCCCTGACACTGTATTAAATGATTCTGATTTTTTTTTAATAATATTTGAATATTTTAGAGTTTTTTCCCCCGAGATTCTCCCCCCAACCTTGTCTTCCCCGTTAGTTCTGCATTATGTAGATTTCACATTAAGATTTCGAGGAATTTGGGAGAAGACAAAGTGATTATTTTCCCCTTTAGTAACTCTCGCGAGACTCCAGAAGAGCTCAGGAGATTTAAGTGCAGTGAGTGTTTGAAGGACATTTTTGGGTTGCATTTTCTGGGAAATACACCACATTTTCTAGTGTATAAGGCACACCCAAAAGACTTGATTTTCTTCAATAGATGACCCTGCACCTTATATATGAAATAATATTGAGCCACAACAGGTCTCGCAACTACTGCCAGCAGCGACCGACTCCATTTCCCCCTGTAGAAGTCGTGCGTAACACCAGCCTCTACTGTAGCACCTTATAATGTGGTGTGCACCTTATAATGTGGTGAGACCTCAACTTACAAACACCTTATCTTACAAATTTTCATCTTACAAACGTTAAATTTATGAAAATTAAACCTTATAATAAGCACTATTTTCATAATACACACCCACCACGGCTGGCGGAGTGATCTAAGGAGGAAGCACACAACCGAACAGCACCAGAGGTTAAGTTACCAACAGTCCTTATGGAAGGTGACTCTCCTTCCATAAGCCATCAACGACCATCAAAAAGATAAATAAAACTTTATTTTACAGCAGTTTATTTCTTTAATTACAATCCTCATGTAATGCACCTCTCTTTCCAAACAGCAATTCCCTTTGACCTTCGACCTCCAACGCCATTCCATCAAGCCATAAATGACCATCACAAATGTAAAGTGGCTTTATGATACAATGCAGTGTATTTCTTTCATTACAATACAATAGCACATTTATTATACATAGAATAAGGTATGTTGTGTGTAGTTTTAAGGCTTATTTAAGTGAAAAGTATATTTTATGGAAACCCGGGAACGGATTATTCCCATTTTAATGGTTTCCTATGGGATTTCTTTTTTTGAGATACACACTTTTCGCCTTACACACTCTGTCTGGGAACCAATTAAGTTTGTAAGTTGAGGTCTCACTGTATTTGGAAAACCTTTATATATTATATTTGAAAAACATTCATTGGGGATGCGCCTTATACTCCGGTGGACCTTATACACTGGAAAAAAACTGTAAACGGGACAACGCACAAGTAGTACACAATTGCCACTAAACACATGACAAAGGGCAGCTGTGGCTCTCCTTGCCCAATTGTTCAGTGTACACAAACCTGGCGTATAAATCCAATTAAAAATAAATAAAAATTCAACCAAGGAGGGCTCATCGGATTAAGTTATGAATTGTGGTACAGTCTTACTATGGGACCAGCATGCTCCATTTTGGTCTTTTCAAAGTTTCTATCGTGAAAAAGTGAATCCAGAAAAATGCAGTAAAGTTGTACACAAGCATGTTAATGGTTGCTGGACAACCAACAGAGCATCTCATTGTGCTATGTTGGAGCCTTGTCAAGCTGTGGTGCTCCACCATGGACACAGTCCAAAAGGATCATGAGCTCACGTGAACATTGATCCGAAAAATGCCTTGTTTAATAGAAAAGGGGTTGAACAATGTGTTTTTTATAGTGAGATGAAAAAAAAACATTGCAATGGCGAAAGAGTAGTAGGAAGCCATGACGGACGCTGGAAATGTTTTATTCTTCACACACACACACAACTCCTCCCTCGATGATGTCCTGTATTGCACCGCGGGGCCATATGGGCTCCATGCAAAGTACAGCCAAGACAAGCGCTACATTCTGTGTGTGCGTGCGTGCGTGTGTGTGTGTCTGTCCATAGGTGTGTGAGCGAGAAAGTAGCCAGGCAAAGAAAACAAGCCGCTCACTTAAAAACGTGCCTCAGAAAGTTTTTCTTGGCTCACATTCTGCAATTGTGCCCAAAATGATAACATTGGTTCGAAATACAACATTCTTCATCATAGCAAACCTAACATACGTATTGATATCCACATGCACAATTGATTTGGATTAATTTTAATTTAGATCTGCCTTAACTCATTTACTCCCAGCGTGTTCATAGGAACACAGATACATTAATTTTCTAATGCATTAATGTTGTTTAACTGTCACATTAATTATTGTTAATTATATATAGTTTGATTTTTTTTAATGAATTTATCTGTGTTCATATGAACACGCTCGGCGTAAATAGGTTAATAGAGACTGCTATCCTTTTTTTTCAAGCAGTGTGAGGAACCCAGAACCTCAAAACAGTGAGGCAGACATGCTAACCACAAGCGCCATATGTTGTAAAACAAATTTAGGGGGGCCTGGTGGAGGATTAAAAATATGCTAAAAGGGCACAAAAAGAAATTGAAGGCTTCATCTCACGTCGATGATGCTCTCATAAACACGCTTTAAGCGTGTCCAGCTGGGTGTTGAGCACAAATTGAGCGCATGCAGCACTAACTATTCTTAGAGACGCGCCTTTTTCGAATACTTGCTCCCTGCACAGGAAATGCTTTTGACCCGAGCAAACAGTTTCCCTCCAAACTGACGAGCCAGAGAAGAATCTCTTGCTTTTTTTTTCCACCAGCGTTTCTCCAAGATGATGTCGCACATTATTCCGAGCCGCCTCCACAGCTTTTTCTCTTGGCAAAGACGAAGCGGGGGTCTTTGTCCTCAGTGTATAAATTTGGCTTCACACACAAGACACACAAAGTGACACAATCTTGTCTCAACAAAACAAACCACAGTGAAGACGTTGAAATGCCAAACGCCTTTGGGGACACAAAGAGTCTACTGAAAAAAAAAAAAACAAGGCGGGCAGCTTGCGCTCTTACCAACAACCATCAGGGTGAACTCAAAGCCCCTCTTGACCGACTTCCTATAGACTTGGTTGGGGAGGCTTGCAAAGCCGACATATCCTTCTAGGTTTTTCTGCTGCTGCAAGACAAACCAACATGAAGAGAAATCAGTGATCACCTAATCCCGATATTCTGCACTGAAATAGTAAAAGTCACAATTTACAAATCCAAATTAACTCATTCGCTGCCATTCCAGAATTATTTCAGGACTTGGAAAAACATGATGTGGAGCGCCATTACCGATTTTTTTTAGTTTTGTTTTTTTCTTGCGGGGGGGTGGGCGATAAAGCACTGGTCAGATCTATGGGAATGTTTTTCCTTCCACAAGTGGGCAGAATTTGCATTTTGTCCATGTTAGCGCTTTGTTACAGCTTGAGCTGTTGTTAAAGCGCAATATAAATCAATATGTATGTATTGTATTGTATTGTATTTTATACACCTTCCCCCTATTTCAAGCTCAGATAACTCCAGACCCATATAACTTAGGAATTAACTCTTGCTTTCTGATGAAAGAAGAGTCTGTGGTTTCTTATGACCATTGAATGTTTATTTAGCCCTAAAACTCAAATTTCTGTGGGTCCCGCAATTTGAGGGAAAATGACAAAAGCCCTGGCACCACAGTGGACACTTTTTGCACATCAATCAACACCAGGCCACGGACTGGTACACAAGAATACATTATTTATTTCAGTTTTATTTATTAAATGAGTCAAGTGGTCTCTTATTTTGAAATGACCGGATTTGCTCCTCATTTAGCACCAAATGTTTACCCAGCGAGCAAAAACTCCATATGAGTGCACAGTGGATTCCCCCCCCTCTCTCCGTAAAATTGTCAACCGTTGACCGACGCAGTTAGAAAAATGTTGGGCCCATTGCCCTAATTTATCTCATTCACTGCCAGACAATGTACAAAAATGTGTCCAATACAGTGCTAGGGTTTTTGTCAATTGCAAGACCCATAGAATATTGAGTTTTAGAACTACTACATAAACATTCAATGTAGCGTAAGAAACCTTAGACTCTCTTTGATCAGAAAAAAAGTTCATTCCTACGTTCTAAGGGTACGGAGGTATCTGAGCTTGAAATGGGAGTGACTGTACAAAAGGTGAATGCTTCCCTCATTCTGGTAGGGAAAAACATTACCATAGGTCTGACATGCGCTTCATAGGCAACCTCCCGCAAGAAAAACAAACAAACAAAACCCGAACAAATTTGGGAATGGAACTCCATGTCATACTCTTTAATTCCTGAATAAATTGAGGAATGGCAGTGAATAAATTCTACTTCAATCCAATATTCCTTCGCCACAGCCCAAGTTAATTTTCACAGACCTTATTTTTGATCATATAAACAAATTTTGATATTAGCAGAGGATCCCCATAACAATGACTTGAATACTTACAGCTGTGATATGCAGATCAGTGTGATGATCATGTTCAGGCACCATGAAGGAAAGAGGGGAAAAGGGGAAAAATACACAAAATGAGCATCAGAGCACATGACAAACATACCTCGCTGTCATAACTGCTGTGCTACGCTTTAAATTGTCCAGTAGCACGAAACACTTGACCTGAATGTGTTACATAACATGTGCTCCCATTATGTGATGAAGAAAAATCCTATTTATTTGACGTTTTTTTGCCTCGGGCTTGGGGGTGGGAAGAGCATCTCCACTCGGTCTGCAGCCGCCCACGTGCACGAGGCAAAATGGTCATTAATAAGCGCATTTTTACGATCATGCACCCACGATTTCCCTGAAAACTGTCTTGACACATCGGCAAGCGTTGTAATAAGAGTATATGAAAAGCATTTTGATTGACGTTGACAGTGGGCCATACAATGTGGTTGCTGGAACAGACTGACATTTTGTTTCATTTCAATGAGCAAAGATGATTTGCGATTCAAGCATCATCTTCGCATCACGCAACGCCTTTAAAATAAAGCCTACAGAGTGACTAAAATATTTTTTCCCATAAACTGCAGACATTGCGATTTGAAACGGCATCGGTTCTACCTCATTTGAATATCACTTCGAATTTCATTAAACGTTTAGCTTAGTCTTGCAAGCGCATGTGCACAAAGTGCAATTTTTCAAAATCAAATTAGAATTGTATTTCAGAATCAGAAAGCCTTTAATAGTGCCACAATGCGGACATTTGCAAATGTAATATTTCGTCTGGAATCAATTCCATATACAGTAATGTCTCGTGATATCGATATCGGTTATATCGATAGTACTGCTTAATACGATACTATTTTCATTTCCTGGCAATTTTCTAGTCTTTTATGATATAATTAGTTGCGTTTAGTACGATACCCGGTTATTGCGATAAGCCGGTTACTACGATGCCCCTTTCATTCCCCGCCAGCCAATTCGGTCTGCTTATATCGATACAAAAGCAGCTTAAAGCTGAATCGATATTTGCTGAAAGGACTTTTTTGTTTCTTAACTGACATCAGAAAAACGTTTTATAGCATCTAAAATACCCAAAACACGCAGTATGATATTTTTATTCAAATGCAAAACACCAATAAAAATGACTTAAAGTGTCCAAAATCTGCAAAAAAATTGAGCTGCGAATTGGGCATTTTCAGAAAGTCCCGCCCCCAGTTGGTGACGTCACGCCAAGACGTCTTGCATTGCTGGAGAATCAAAACAATGGCTTCAGATTCGGAGAATATGCTTTCTTGTTACACATCCAGTTGTGAATATGATTTAAATAGATCTGAAGAGGAAAGCATACATGTTTGCAATCGATTAAAGAATTTATTTCGTGCCATTATGAGGCAACATTGAGGGAGTTTATTTTAAGTTTATTTTTCACTTCACTACAGTACAAAAGCAGGCTAGATACGCAATCCATGAACTCAAGGAGAAAATTACATGCCATATCAAAGATCCCCTATTTATTGACCACTTTTAATTCAATTCGGCGCAGGATCGGATATATCGATAGTCCAGTTATATCAATATTTTTCCGACTCTCGAGAATATCGATATAACGAGACCTTACTGTATTGTGAAACCACTATCTAAATATGTATTGATTTGAGTAGCACACTGAGTGTTAGCACATTCGCCTCACGGTGCATAGGTCGGGTTCGATTCCAACTCA